>NC_138770.1:103032320-103153581 GCF_965119305.1 Pelophylax lessonae | reverse complement strand
GAGAGGAGTGTGGAGGAGGTAGAAATTAAGGAGGCTTTTTTGAGTATGGCCAGGAATAAAACACCAGGTAGTGATGGCCTTTCAGTTGAATTTTTATTTGTCTTTCTGGGATGTGATAGGCCATGATGTAGGTAAGGTTATTAAAGAGATTTTTATGCTTAATAAAATATCTGAGTCCATGAGAGTGGGTGTAATTACTTTGCTCTTTAAGAAGGGAGAGAAAGGAGATTTGAGGAATTGGAGGCCTATAACACTGCTCAATGTGGACTTCAAGGCTGCCGCAAAAGTTGTGACAAATAGGTTGAAGCATGTGTTGGGGAAAGTGATTGGGCCTTGGCAGACATGTGTTCTTCCAGGTAGAAGATTATCGGATAATTTGGTGTTGCTTAGGGATATGGTGAAATATGGAAAAAAGAATAACTTGCCTTTGGTGGTGGAATCCCTGGACCCTGAGAAGGCCTTTTATAGGGTCTCTCATGGGTTCATGTTGCAGACAATGCGTAGCTTTGGTATCCCGGATAATTTATTGAAAGTAGTGGAGGGGTTTTATACTGGAATAAGGAGTCGGGTATTGGTGAATGGGATTCTAAGTAACTCCTTTGAGGTTAGATCAGGAGTGAGGCAGGGGTGCCCGCTGTCCCCCTTGGCCTTTATATGTGTTATTGAACCTTTGCTTAGGAATATACAGAAAGATAAGGTATGTAAGGTGTTTGTTATTCCAGGTGGGAATGGATTAGTGATTAAATCCATGGCTTATATGGATGATGTCATTCTAGTAGGGTCCTCACAGAGGGAGGTGGGCCGAGTGGGACTCCTGGCGTGGAGATATATTGTACTGTGTCGAGAATGAAGGTTAATTGAAGTAAAAGTTGTCTGTGTCATTTGGGAAGGGAGGTACAAATAAATAATAAAAAGTTCGAAATAAGGAATAGTGTGAAAGTTTTGGGAGTTATCTTTGATAAGAGTATGAAAGGAGAAGAAAGTTACAACACACTTTATGATAAACTTAAAGAGAAAGAGTTCTGGAGCATGAGAGAACTATCGTTGAGAGGGAAAGTGCTAGTGGTAAAGGCTGTGATCTTGCCGCTAATTCTGTACACCGCTGTGGTTTTACCTCTGGGGAAGATGTGGACAATTAGCATCAATAAACTTTTGTTTACCTTCCTGTGGGGTTCAAGGATGGAGCGTATTGCCAGAGAACTCGTAAAGAGACCATGCAGTCTGGGAGGTTTAGGTTTTCCGGATCTTGGTAAATTTGTAGCAATGCACTATTGGTTAGTAGCATGCAGAACCCTGGCAGTAGGTGGTAGAACTGCAGTGATGATGGAGTATATGGGTGGGTGGTTTGGGCGAAAGTGGAAACTTAAGAAAACAGATTTGAAGAGGCCAGTAGCATTCTTTATATCAGTACATTATAAGAAATTAGAGGAAATGCGTACAGAGTATGGCTTGGATGCATTGGGGTTGGAGGGGGGTGATAAAAGAAAGGTTAAACGTGTGATGTATAAAGAAGATCGAGTGTGTAATATAGCAGGATTAAGATCGAGTGAGGCGGCTCAGGTTTGGAGTACCTTGGGAATGGAGGGAATAACTAATAGGCAAAGGGACGTTGCCTGGTTGGCTCTCCAGAATGCCCTTCCTACCAGGGAATTTTTAAAGGGGAATTTTTGAAGGGGAGAGATATTATCTCTTCAGATCGTTGTTTGAGAGAAGGGTGTGGAGGGGTTGAAAATATTAAACATGTATTATGGGAGTGTTGGTATGCAGAAGAGATTAGGAAGAAGTTTGAGAAGTTTGTGAAGAATGTGTGTGGATGTAGTTTGACTTATATGTCCCTGTGTGGGTTTGGGGAAGGTGGAGGGAGAATGTCTTGGATGGATTTTTTGCTTTATCCTTAAAGAGACTTTATGGGATATGAGGAATCAGTTGGTGGTAAGAAAGGAGAATACGGAGGTCAGTTGGTGTTGTAAGGTAGTTATGATGAGACTACACACAGCATTTTTGTGTGATGTTAAACGAATCGGGAAAGAAAAGAGTTGGAGAATTTGGAGAAGACAGTTCTGGAACAATTTGGTACGAGTTGGTGTGGGATGAAATGTGATTGAGATAGAGTAGGGAGTGCATGCAGGTGTATGGAGAGTATGGTTGAGCGCCTGGATTTCCTAAATGTTGATTGACTGGTAGGGTAGGGGGGCAGGAGGTTGTAAATGTGTATGAATGGATGTGTGTTGAGTTTTGGGTGCTGGGAAAAGTCTTTTATCCTTAATTTTATGTTCAAAGGAGTGTAAGTTTAGTGTTTAGTTAGAGTTAAATTACAGATTTGATTAAGAGTGAGATAGGAGTATTCTTTCTTGCCGCATTAGAAAGTCTTGGAGTGTAGGGTTTATAAAGACAGTTTTAGGGAGTCAGGGGTAGGATGAATGTTGATACGTATGTGTGGATTTCGTTTTTTATAAGGAAAAAATGAACTTAAATGATGATCAAGACTTTACTATTATGATTTGGACAGTTGGAAAGCTGTGAGTACTTCAAGTCTTGATCTGAGAAGTTCAAAAAAAAAAAATCTGTTCTTATCAGTTGGTATGGACCTTGATGGTTAGTATCGGCAGGGGCCGAAATGAACCGGGGCATCCTGGGCCTAACTGGGGGACCGGGAAGTAGGCACTGTCAGAGAAAGCCGGATGGGTCTGCTGCCTTCTGATTTGAATGGGTTCGCCCCTATCAGTTTGAAGGGAGCGGGAAAGCTGGTGTTGGCACGCACATCGGTTAGTACTGCTCCTGGATGTAATTGGTAAGGAATGGGGATGGCGGTGGGAGGGCCTTTTCATCCTGGGTGAATCTGGCCTAACAGGGAGGGCCTTTTTCCCCAGTTGAAGGCAGGCTCTCCCTAAGCTTTCTACGTTCCAAGCCTCCTGGTAGGTAAGGGCTACACTGGGTCTGGCAGGGGGCTGAGACCAATAAAGCCCATGGTGTATGTGCCCCTGGGGTGGCAGCCCAGGGGTGCCTCAATTCTCACCGGTGAGGGGCAGCTCACCTGAGTTTTTTGGCACCTTGGTCACTGCACCATCACACTTATTCTGCACCTGCCTCTTGGGACGGGCCTCTTGGCCAGCACCAGAGGAATTTTTTATTCCTGGCCGGGGGGCCTGTCAAGGTCTTGCACTTTGGTGGGGCTCCCCCGAAAGGAGACCCCATGAGAGAGGGTGAACTAAGCCAGAAGGCAATATCCACCCCCTCCCAAGACATTTTATGCACTGGGTGTAAGTCTTTTGAGTGTGTTTCACACACCACGGGCTTAGAAAAGATCTGTTCTTATCAGTGGTCAGCGACTACTACACCAACCTCTACTCCCCAAAAGAAACAAACACTTCTGAGGCCGACAGGTTCTTGTCAGGTATCACTAACCAAATTGATCCTGCAGGTATGTCGGCAATCAACGCCCCCTTGGCGCTGGAGGATCTGCACTCTGCCGTCAGATCCTTTAGGCAAGGCAGGACCCCGGGCTGCGACGGTCTCCCAGCAGAGCTCTATGTAGCACTGTGGGATCTCGTTGGCCCGGACCTGCTTGAGCTGTACGAGGAGATGGTGGTGGAGGGCACAATGCCTCCGTCGCTGAGGGAGGGGATGATCACGATTTTGTATAAGCAGAAGGGGGAGAGATGGGATCTGAAAAATTGGCGTCCCATCTCTCTCTTGAACGTGGACTAAAAAATCCTCGCCAAGGTTCTGGCCAACAGGCTGAAATCTGTCATCGGACAGATCATCCACCCAGATCAGATTTGTGGCATTCCTGGTCACAGGATTGCGGACAGCCTTGCGCTTGTCCGGGACACGGTCCAGTACATTCGAGGCCGCCGTGTGCACGCGGCCCTGGTCAGTCTTGACCAGGAAAAGGCCTTTGACCGTGTCTCCCATGAGTTTATGTGCAGAGCTCTGCGCAGGTTTGGTTTTGGGGACATGTTTTGTTTGTATGTGAATGTGATGTACCATGACATTTGTAGTACGGTGTTGGTGAATGGCTGGAAAACTGACCCTTTCCCTGTTCTCTCTGGGGTCAGACAAGGCTGTCCTCTCTCACCTCTGCTTTTTGTTTGCTGTATAGAGCTCTTTGCCGAATGCATCCGACAGAACCCAGAGATCAGAGGGATCACCGCACCGGGACCGGACAGAAGGGTTGTCAAGTGGTCACTCTACATGGACGACGTAACGGTGTTCTGTGCTGACCAGCGCTCCATCGACTCGCTCATCCAGACCTGTGAGGACTTCGCCAAAGCTTCAGGGGCAAAGGTCAACTGCGGGAAGTCAGCGGTCATGCTCTTCGGAAAGTGGTTCCTGCCTTCCTCTGCATCCATCCCTTTCATCGTCAAGGCGGACTTCATCAAAATTCTTGGAGTTTGGCTTGGAGCTGAGGGCGCAGCCCTGAAGTCTTGGGAGGAGAGACTGTCCAAGATGAGACAGAAGTTTGGACTATGGAGCCTCAGAGAACTCACCATCGAAGGGAAAACACTGGTACTCCGCAGCAAGATTCTCCCTGTGTTGCAGTACCTCGCCCAGGCCTGGCCCCCCCCGAGTCAACACCTGTAAGGCCATCACCAGGGCGGTGTTCCACTTCATCTGGGGCTCCAAGATGGACAGAGTGAAGCGGGCAGTCATGTTCAAGGAACCCCTCAAGGGCGGTAAGGGCGTGCCCGACATCGCAACGTTACTGGGGGTGTTCTTTGCTTGCAACTGCATCCGCAGGACTTTAGTGGACAGAACTTCGGACTCTGGCGGCGGCAACTCCATGTCCCGTTTTTTCCTCCTTCCTCTCTGGAAGGTCCCTTGGATGGGACAAATGGGACAGTTCCATCCCCTACAACTGGGACACTTTCAAGTTCATCAAGGAGCTGGGGCTGCATGGAGTTAAGCCCGACTTGTGGAAGCCAAAAACTATCTACAAGTTGATCAGAGCATCGGACATTGTTCCAGGCCTCCCTTCAGCCACTTGGAAAGTGGTCTGGAGGAATGTTTCTTCAAAGGGACTCACCAACAGGCATAAAGATCTGGCGTGGATGGCTGTCCAGGGGGGGTTGCCACTCAGGACATTTATGCATGCCAGAAACTTGTGCAGATACAGGCACTGCCCTTTTTGTATCATCCATGACGAAACGTCTTTTCACGTTTTCTGGGAGTGCTCCTTTGCACAGAGCCTGTTGAGGGCCTTGGAACCTGAACTTAGAGACTTTGTTCCACAGACTGCCATCACACAATTCTGTGTGCTGAACGGACTTTTTCACGGTACTTTTTCACAGGAGGACATTGACAACGCCTGGCGGGTGTTGTGTTGCTTTAAGGACGCTTTATGGTGCGCCAGAAAGCGCCTTATCCACCAGCGGGAGAGGATGTCCATTGAGGACTGTCGCAGACTGGTTCACAATCAGTTTCATGCTTTAGGGGTAATGCGGCGTCATGCATGATGTGATGGCATGGGGCATCCTTACTCCGCACAACACATCAGGCATCATACCGCAGAATGAATGTATTTGACTGAATGTATTTATTTGTATGACCGGAAATGTATTGTAATGTAGTGTATTTACGCGCTGCGTTGCAGTACAGGGGAGAATGTACCCCGACAAAGTATTGTTTTTTTGTATAACTTTTATGCAAATAAAGATTCAATTTTCAACAAAATATCTGTCCTTATCAGTTGGTATGGACCTGTATGGTTAGTATCGACAGGGGCTGAAATGAACCGGGCGCCCTGGGCGTAACTGGGGGATCGGGAAGTAGGCACTGTCAGAGAAAGCCGGATGGGTCCACCGCCTTCTGATTTGAAAGGGTCCGCCCCTATCAGTTTGAAGGGAGCGAGAAAGCCGGGGTAGTCCCATCGGTTAGTACTGGATGTGATTGGCAAGGAATGGCGGATGGTGGTGGGAGAGTTTTTCCTCCTGGGTTGAATCTGCCCTTCGTCCCAGTTGAAGGCAGGCTCTCCCTAAGCTGTCTAAAGTTCCGATGCCTCCTGGTAGGATGGGCTACACTAGGTCTGGCCGGGGGCCGAGACCGGAAAAAGCCTGTGGTGTACGTGCCCCTGGGGTGGCAGCCCAGGGGTGCCTTAATTCTCACTGGTGAGGGGCAGCTTGGTTACTGCACCATACACACCTTTTTTGCACCTTCCTCTTGGGCCAGGCATTTTGGCTTAGACCAGAGGAATTTTTTATTCCGGCCGAAAGGCCTGCCTTTGTATTGCACATTGGCACCTCAGCACTTTCTCCACTTCCCTTCCCCCACCTTTTTTTTTGCGTGTGTCACTTCACTATCATCTTTTCTTCCTGCACGATGAGTAAGGTGTGGGTCCTCGGGCCCAGCCTTGAAAGTCTTGGGAGGGGGTGGATATGGCCTTCTGGCTTAGTTTGCCCTCTCTCATGGGGTCTCCCTTTGGAGGAGCCCCACCTAGCACTTGGGGAGGGCTGTTTCAGCAGTCCCCCTAGAGAACGGAGTTTGCCTGGTTTCGGCCAGGCAGACCATTTGGAAGTACCTCAGTCCCTGTCAGGAGTCTTGCGCCCCGGGGGGATCAAGGTCAGGGTCCAACCTCTTTGGAGGCCAGACCATTTCGTACACCCTGTACAGTTTTTGTGTTTCTCATGTTTGCGTGTGTGCACTTTTTATGCACCGGGTGTAAGTCTTTTGAGTGTGTTCACACACCACGGGCTTAAAAAAAAAACAGGCCTAAGAGGTTTGCATTGTAGGAAAGAGCACATATGTTCTCCTCCATGTACATACTGTATATCATTACAAACTATATCCAGAAACCCTTTAATACAATTATTTATATTAAGCTGACCTCTTTTATATTCGTGTCATAAATATCAATGACTGTACATTCCCTATAGTTCTTATCACAAACGGCATTTGGTTATGTCTTGAGTCATGAGAAAGTGTAGAAAATAACGGTCACATCTGCAGCAAATAAGAACATGCTATTTTCACATTTTGTTAAATAAGGTGACGGATTGCAAGTTTGTATTTCAAATTTAATATTATAAAGCTTTTATCAGATGTGGTGCTGTACCTCATGCTTGTTCTTAATGCAACTAGTGTAAATACATAATTTTAATTTGATACAAGCCTCTGTTATAGCAGCACTTGGACAAAATAAAATTTCCTTCAATAATTTATGCAGATCGAGAACTTGCTGTCAATAAACAGTGCTAATTGCTGTTCCTGCACATATTCCCTCCTTGCAGCCCTTGTACGCACAAAATACTGCAAACAGTGGGAAAGGAAGGAATGCTTTGACATCAGTGTAAAGAAAAATGTCCTAGTATCAGTGTCAGCGAGTGGGAATGTACATGGATCCATGATGTCACTGGAGGAAAAAAAATGCCCCTGTGTCCCTGTCATTGAGAGGAAATGTTGAGGCTGTTTTGGTGTCGGTGTTGGTGGTGCAGAGGAAGGCAGTGAGGGGTGGAATGAGACAATATATAGGGGGTAGTTGATAGTGGGGACAGACACTATAGAGGGGGCAGCTGATGGTGGAAACAGGCAGTGCTAAGGTGGCATTTGCTGGTGGAGCAAGGCAGTACAGATGAGGCATCGCATGATGGGGACAGGCAGTACAGAAGGAGGTAGTAAATAACAGAGACTCCATCATAACTCGCCCCAATTCTCAGATGTCCCTCATCATTGCCACCTCCAGAGTGGTGTCTGCACTGACCTTATTCTTGAGCTTCAACCCTTCCAGTAAATGGTGGAAGATTAGGAAACCATTTCAAGGCTCTGTTGCTGCTCTTTCTCCTCTGCCCTGGTTCATGTGTGTTTGGAATGTTGTATGTTGAATGTTGAATGTTGTATTGTGACTAGGGACTCCATTTTGAATCTCTCCCGATGGATAGATCTGTTGAGATATGTGAGATCTATTACCGGGCGCCATGTGCCGTTCTTTTTCTGAACGAGGAAGAGAGGCGAATACACTCCCTGACCTCTTTCCACTTCGGGAACTGGTACGACAGCTCGCTGATCCAGTAGGGTATCCACATAACTGAGAAGAACCTTCTTCTTTTCTGCTGCAGGAGGAAGGGAGGTTTTAACGAACCTGGGTTTGGGAACGTTGTCAAACGCCCAAGAGTGCCCTTGGGACACAATATTTAAAACCCAGGGATCCTGGATCGAGGCCGCCCAGACGTCCCGAAATTGGAGCAACCTGGCCCCTACCGGAACAGACTGGACGGGCCCAACCTCAAAAGGATTTGGTGGCCTCCCGGTCACCGGACGAAGAGCCCTTGGAACCTTTCTGAAAGGAGGTTTGTCTTGACTTCCAGCTTCTTCTGTAGGATTTTCCTGGTCTGTAGCTGCGTGCTTCCCTCAAACGATTAGTGTTCTGTCTCCTTGGGAAAGAGCGCTTCTGAGCGCCTGGGCATTTATCCTGAGGGAGGAACCCAGATTTTCCACCCGTGGCCCGAGTTATGGCTGCATCCAATTTATTCCCAAAGAGGGAAGAACCCTCAAAGGGAATCCGGCACCAAGCCTGTTTGGAGGCAGCATCGGCTACCCAAGGACGAAGCCAAAGGGCACGTTTTGCCGTAACAGAAGACAGCATAACTCGGGCCAAGAGGCGAATGGTGTCTAGAGACGCCTCCCCCAAGAAGCCCGCAGCCACCTTCAGCTCCTGAATCGGGGAGCTCCGAAGAACTTCCTCCGAAACTCCTCCAAGCGTTTCCTCAAGGGCGTTGACCCAAACTTCCATTGCTTTAGAGATTGTAACCGAGGCCAAAGCTGGCTTACAGGCCATACCAGCTGAAAGATATGCCCGTTTAAGGTCAGCATCAATCCTCCTATCCAAAGGATCCCTAAATGATGCTGTATCTTCCATTGGAAGAGTGACGTGCTTCGCAAGACGCATCACTGCGGCATCCACACTGGGGGAAGACTCCAGATATTTTACCTCTTCCTGTTTAAAAGGATACATCTTTGTCATTTTAGTGGTCATGGAATTTTTCCTCTCCACTTTGTTCCACTCTTCAGAGATTATGTCTCCCAGCTGCCCTAAAAATGGAAAGTTTAACCGCTCCTTGCACAACTGCTTGAAATATTTCTTCTGCTTTGGAGAAGAGACAGCAGGATCTTCCCACTCAAGGGCCTCTCTAACCGCCTTAACTAACGGGGAAACGAGGCTGAACTCAAATCCAGAACCGGAGTCATCTGAATCGGATTCGGAATCTGACGGAAGGATAGAAGGATGGCTGGGCTGGGAAGACTCAAACGGATCTTGAAGCAAAAGATCTCTATCAGGGGAGCGGGACGGCCCTGCAGGAGCATTTGACTTGTGCAAATCAGCGAGAGAGTCCTTGAGAACTCTGCGCACCACCTCCTCAATATGTTGGTCTGATTTTTCCCTTTCACCCGTACCTAGGTTTTACATAGGGAGGAACCTTCCGGTATCAAAGTACGGCATCCCCAGCATTTTTTTCCCATGCCGGGGTTCCACTTGGCCATAATGTGTGGAAGACTGGCCATCGCGTCCCCTACTATGGGGGGAGCTGCGTTTGGACTTGGATGAGGAGCGCCGGTGCTGCGGTTTTGTATGTCTGTCTTCGCTGCGTGCGCAGGGCTGTTGATCAGGCCTGAAAGAGCTGGAGACAGACACATACAGCAGAGTATAAGAAACATGAAAAAGAGACACTCAGATCAATCTAGCTACAGGATCCAGCATATACCTTGGAAGAGCAGGCTGGCCACTAGGGGGCGGCGATGAGGTGTCCATAGCTTAAGCAAACCTTGTACTGTAAACTAGCTGGAGGAAGGACAAAGACTATCAGTCCCATGCCACACTAAACAGACCCCAAGATAGGCAAGATTCTTACCTCAGTATAGTAGACCAGAGTCTGGGGGAGGCTACCGATCTGCCGACCTTCCCACCAGCTCTGGTCAATTAGCCTGTTTAAATATACCGCTCCGAGGCGATCCCGAGGTACTGCGCAGGCGCACGTGACGTCAGACATCGCGTCTGCTCGAATGCGCGATGAAAGGACCTATCCGGCGCACACTGCGCATGCGCAGAGGCGCCGGACAACCCGGAAGCGGCGGACGCAATCGCGGCCACTGCCTGAATGACCGGAACCTACATGGAAACAAAAAAACCGGCAAGCTAACAGGTGACACTATCATAAAAACAATACTGGGTATACTACAGGAAAACATAGAACATGGCAAAGCGCTAGCAGGCAGTACAAAAACACACAGTATAGACAAAAAGATAAGAAACTTGGTCCCATATCAGGGCTTACCACCCTGCCGACAGCACAATCGAGTCCAGGAGACGCAACACCGGCTTATGTCTTCAGGCAAAAAAGGGCCACCCGCAGCAGCAGGGCTCTCTCGGCCAGACCACAGAGCTCCTGCAAAGGGTCTCTTCCATTGCCCCCTCCATACCCCGCTAAGAGCCAGGGCTTATCGGAGACTCCATGACTCAATCTGCCACCATTTCATATAGGATCGAAGAAAGTAGGAACATAAAACTATATGTATGAGGAGGACGAAAAAAGAACACTGATGCTGAAAGGGAGCAAAGATTTATAGGAGTGGGGTCCTATGAGGTAGGAAAGGAGGCGGGGCTTACCCCAAACGTATGCTGCCATGGAGTCTGTCAGGAAAAGTGATATACCAAAAGGTTTGTTGGGCAAGGTTTGTCTTTTTTCTGATAATACAAAGGTGTGTAATAGGGTTGATATCCCACATGGAACAAGATTTGGCATTTCTAGAAGATTGATCAAAGCAGTGGAGACTGCAGTTCAATATTTCTAAATGTAAAATAATGCACCTAGAGAAAAAGAATCCCCCGAGTACAACCTTGGGGATACATTGTTAGCCAGCACTACAGAAGAAAAAGATTTGGGATACTTATTTCAGATGATTGCTAAATGAGCAAACAGTGTGACCAGGCAGTGGGGAAAAGTGAACAGAATTATAGTAGGCATCACTAGTGGGATCACCAGCAGGAGGAAGGAGGTTCTAATTCCTCTACATAGATCATTAGTGAGACCTAATTTAGAATACTGTGTCCAGTTCTGGAGACCTCACTTACACAAAGATATTGATAAGATAGATTGTGTCTGGAGAGTTGTAACAAAAATGGTGAAAGGTCTGGGGTAGTGATGAGCCAAACATCCCCCTGTTCGGTTTGCATCAGAACATCTTGAACAAGGGAGATATTCTAGCGAACATACGAACACCCAAAGTCCTCATTTTAAGGCTTAAATTTAAGTGACTATTAATCACCCGCTGGTCCAAGGATTTAAACTCACAGCCTCTCACTTGCCAATCTGTTATTCTAACAGCTACGCCACCAAGGCAGCTGAGTAACCTAAGACTCTCTCTTCTGAGATTGACAGCTCTTTCATGGGCCTCTGAAATCACCAGCGCCCCATAAACCATTTCTTAGGTGCAGTGAATAAATTACTGACGTCACTTCATAAGGGGCAATGCTGGCCTGGGGATTCAAACTCACAACCTATTGTTTACAAGTTAGTTACTCTACCATTTAGGACACCTAGCCAGCTGAGGAGCCTTGGACTCTGGCTAACTAGCTTCTATCTGAGTTTGACAGCTCCCATAATCCATTGCTTTAGGTGCAGTGAATAAATTACTGATGTCAATAATTTATTCACTGCACTTGAGCAGTGCATTGCGGGACGGCTTGTGATGTCAGGTTACTATAAAAGAGCTGTCAAAATCAAAACAGCTCATTCAACAGGAAGAATCTGGAGAAGCAGGAGCTTCTTCTTTTTTTTTTTTTTTTTTTACCACATATCCATTCACAAAAAGGGAGGGGGTGGGATCTGGGGGTCCCCTTGTTAAAGGGAGCTTCCACAATTGCCCAGGGTTGTGGGGAAGAGTACCTGGAGAGCAAGCAGAATCACCAGATTCTAGCCTGTGGAACACAGGAGTGCAATTGGTGCCCATCGAGAGATTGGCACTGTGTAGAGGAGGGGACAAGGAGCATCTTGGACTGGTATGTAGCCAAAACTTGAATGTGTCCGTGTAGCTGCGTGCATGGAGTCAGTGTGGGCATTGCGGTGATATGCTGATGTAGGCGGTGCGGAGTGATTGTCGGCCCAGGAAGCTGAGTGTGAGCTGGGAGTCACTCAAGAATTGCTGACGCCTATGATGGGGATCCCTGTGGGCAGAGGAAGAGGAGTGTTAAGAGCACTGCTGCGGCCGGGACCAGTTGTGCAGACTTACACTACCGTATGCCAGGCCAGGGAGACTCGCATATCGGAGGTGAGATGCACACGGATTGCCGAGTCGCAGCCAGATGAAGGGCCAGCAATTCCTGCAAAGGCAGAACCGTTACTCTCAACATGACAAAGGGGAATCAATGGGCTCCTGAGGGGAAGGCCTCTAGTGTGTCTAGTGAAGAAGAGGTTGGAGCCATTGATATAGGGTCACTCAGTTTCCAATATTGGTTCGGATCCCTGGAGGAGGGTATCGATGTATGGAAGTCGGAAGAGGAGACTGAATGCAACTGCGGAACAGAGAAGAGAAGCAGCTCTGCAAATCCCAGTTTGCTCGATGATGAGACTGAGGGGGCTGTGGAGAGTATGCAGTGTGCCAGGAACTTGGGGTTCTGTGGGGCCTATGCCACGAGGGTCCCACATTTGTCCCCACCTCGCACCTACACCCGGGCTCGGGATCAGAATGAGGCCTACGCCAGTCTCATTAAGAGGAGGAGACCCTCTACACCCCACCTGGAAGATGAGACAGACAGAAACTCCCTAGGTTCTCTAGATGCCAGCGCCTGATACAGAAGAAGGTGGTCCTGGAGTATGGGTATGATTACCTATATGCTCCTCGGGAGATCATGGAGGAGATCGAGGTCATGAGAGAAGGATGGTGTGATGAAGTGATTTAGGAATTTCTGTACATCCCCAAGCCATATCGTAGCCAGAAAAGACCTGAGCGGTGGGACACTTTTCATTCTGTGAAGGCTAATTGGAAGCTGGGACGGTCCATCCACATAGACCGTGTGGAAGTTCACCGCCCAAACAGAACAGGCCAGGCTTGGGCTGTTCAGTTTCAGGACTTTACAAGGAAGACTATTCTGGTGCCTCATCCTGATTACTACTGCTGAGGATGCAGAGTTTCTATCCCTGTAGAGGAGTTACTGTGTTACAAGGCTGGCTAGCCTGAAAGTTCCTTAAAGTGGGGCTAGAGAGCCCGAAGAAGATTCACCAAAAAGGAAAAAAAAAGTTGTTGTTAGGGCCGGATGCCCTATTTCCAGATCCCCTTTCCCTGTGTAGTATCTTCAGAGGAGGGCCGACCCTTTAACCAGTGGCGGCTGGTGCTCAAAAATTTTGGGGGGGTGCAAAAAGAAAAACGTAATAGGTATTGCTTTGCGGCAAAAAACGCGGTAAAAATTGCGTGACTTTGAGGTCATGGTACAGGCATGGCACAGGTGATGGTACAGGCATGGCACAGGCATGGCACAGATGATGGTATAGGCATGGCACAGGTAATGGTATAGGCATGGCACAGGTGATGGTATAGGCATGGCACAGGTGATGGTACAGGTATGTCACAGGTCATGGTACAGGAGATGGTATAAGCATGGCACAGGTCATGGTATGGGCATGGCACAGGTCATGGCACAGGTCATGGTACAGGCATGGCACAGGCATGGCACAGATGATGGTATAGGCATGGCACAGGTCATGGTACAGGCATGTCACAGGTCATGGTAAGGGCATGGCACAGGTGATGGTATAGGCATGTCACAGGTCATGGTAAGGGCATGGCACAGGTCATGGCACAGGTCATGACACAGGCATGGCACAGGTCATGGTACAGACATGGCACAGGTCATGGTAAGGGCATGGAACAGGTGATGGTACAGGCATGTCACAGGTCAAGGTAAGGGCATGGCACAGGTCATGGCACAGGCATGTCACAGGTGATGGTAAGGGCATGGCACAGGTGATGGTACAGGCATGTCACAGGTCACGGAATAGGCATGTCACAGGTCATGGTAAGGGCATGGCACAGGTCATGGTACAGGCATGGCAAAGGTCATGGTAAGCGTATGGCACAGGTGATGGTACAGGCATGTCACAGGTCATGGTAAGGGCATGTCACAGGTCATGTCACAGGTCAGGTCACAGTCATGTCACAGGTCATGTCACAGTCATGTCACAGGCATGTCACAGGTCATTTCACAGGTCATGTCACAGTCATGTCACATTCATGTCACAGGTTAGGTCACAGGTCATGTCACAGTCATGTCACAGGTTAGGTCACAGGTCATGTCACAGTCAGGTCACAGGTCAGGTCACAGGTCATGTCACAGGTCATGTCACAGGTTAGGTCACAGTCATGTCACAGGTCAGGTCACAGGTCAGGTCACAGTCATGTCACAGTCATGTCACAGGTCAGGTCACAGTCATGTCACAGGTCAGGTCATATAACAGGTCAGGTCACAGGTCATGTCACAGTCATGTCACAGGTCAGGTCACAGGTCATGTCACAGTCATGTCACAGGTCAGGTCACAGGTCATGTCACAGGTCAGGTCACAGGTCATGTCACAGTCATGTCACAGGTCAGGTCACAGGTCAGGTCATGTCACAGGTCATGTCACAGGTCAGGTCACAGTCATGTCACAGTCATGTCACAGGTCAGGTCACAGGTCAGGTCACAGTCATGTCACAGGTCAGGTCAGAGTCATATCACAGTCATGTCACAGGTCAGGTCACAGTCAGGTCAAAGGTCATGGCATCGTGCTGCAGCAGCTTCAATCACTTACCTGCTCTCCTGGGCTGCCTGCGAGAAGACCACGGCGCTGCTCCTCTCCTCGAGTCCTCTTCTTCTGACAGCGGCGGGATTCCGGGAACCGGTCCGGCGGGAAGGTGACGGAGATCGGGCGGTGAGTGAGACCTTCCACGGCGCTGCTCCTCTCCTCTTCAAGAGTCCTCTTCTTCCTTCTCTGATGGCGGCGGGCACCAGGAAAACCACCTCTCTCTGGCAGTGGCAGATCTTCACGCTACACCGGTCCGGGCCTTCCGGCGGGAAGGAGATCGAGCGGTGACGGTGCGTGACTGACGCATGCATCGGCACCGCCCCCATTGCGACGTCAGCAGGGTCAGGATTTCCTGAATGATGATTGGTCCAGGCTGGAGTCTGGACCAATCACAGTCAGAACATCACAAAAGTGGGGAGTGTCGGGCGCATTGCTCTGCGCCCCAGTGACCCCCAGAAGGCAGCCGATCGGCGCCTCTGCCCGCCGCAAGTGGGGTGGAAACCCCCCCCCCCCATAGCCACCACCAAGTCCACCACCAAAAATTGATTTTTTTTTTAATCTTTTTTTTTTTCTTTTTTTTTGGGGGAGGGGCAGCGCCCCTGCGCCCCTGCGCCCCTGCGCCCCCTATACACAGGCCGCCACTGCCTTTAACCCACAAAGACTTCCTGTTCAGAGAACTTTAATAGACACTTAGTTCTGTGCCTTAGTTTGCTACAAGAAGCCAGATCCACTGGATGTTTCATCAAGATCCTTTGGGCCAATGGGCCAGGATCTCTGGCTGCCACTAAAGACAATTTGTGAAGAAATTTGGGCCAACAGGCCAGGATGGTTGAAGCACAGAAGAGGACACTTTACAGAATTTCTTTGCTCAAAGGACACTTTGTGAAGATCCTGTTAGGCCAGGGGGCCGGGTGAAAGAAAAGCTTTGTGTGAGTTGCTACCTTGGAAAGAGGAGGTAGGGGCTCATTTTCTCTTCAGAGGAGGGGGTGTTAGAGTGAAAGACCCCTCGGAGAGACTTGTAAAACTCACAAGTTGGTCAGGCTCCAGCAAATTAGCTTGTCACAGAAGAAGATGTGTTGCCTCGGTGTTACAGAAGGAGAGGACACTGTAAACACCAGTCAGGTGAACTCCGCACTTCTTCATTCTGAACTTGTGGGTCTGACTATAATAGGAGAGAGAGTCAGTGTCCTGGTGTCTGAGAGGGACTGTGCCTATTATTTAGTCAACAAAATGGCTCTCGGTTGGAACTGATAGTGAAGTGTTGGATAGTCAGCTTGGCAAGGTTTGTTTATTGTCTATTTCAGGTATAACAACAGAACGTTGAGTCAAGCGTGCCTTTAGGAGGGCTGAGTGATGAAGATCTCTATGAGAATGTCGCAGTTAGAGATGGTGAGAAGGTGCCTCTGAGGAGAGGACAGTCTCACCATGAGTAGGTAACGATGTATCAATTTGTGCTTAACTCTATTTCCTTTGCAGGCTTGCTTAGGACTTCCGGGTCTGGATAGGCTCTCCACTATTCAATGTAAATTTCTATGCAATATAGATATTGTATTTAGTTAGCTAGATAGGGTAATGTCTTTTACCTGTCAAACAGATTTTTGTTTGGTGGGGGGTGCATTGGTCTACATGCACCTGGTATGTGTACATAAATGTGTGAATATTTGTACAGCAGAGTCATATTTTTCCATGTAATTTATTGTATCTACTGGCCATATATGGGGTATGCCCCATGGCCCTGTACATTTGTTACTTCCCTTTTCCCCTTTTCCAAGTTTGTGTAAAGAATTGGCTTGGGATAATCAAAGTTTGGGGAGTAATCTGTCCAAGTAGGTAAGAAGATGACACATGAGAATGAGTAAAGGGAGTTTTTTACTCCTATGGGTTTTCCTAATCCAGGGAAAGGCTTTTAGATGGGCAGCAGAAAAGACTTGTTCTATTTGGACTCATTGTTCTGAGGAATGATTGTGGAACCGATCCACTAATATGATGAGAACAGATGCAGTGTGTTACATAGTTAATCTGGTTGAAAAAAGACACAAGAACATCCAGTTAGACCAATGAGTGTTATGAAGTGATATCAGGCATTCTTTCCTATGATCTAGATTTAGGTAAGGATAATGATTTCTTGACTTCTTAATAGTTCAAAGTGTTTAAATTTGTGGATGATTGAAGGCATTGGTATATGAAAAATCATAACAAGGAATAAAAATTAATCTGCAGACAAAGACAGTTTGATGTGCTGAAGGACTGTGTGGATAGAAGTAATTGAGAGGTTAAATTAAAGAGCGTTAGCTAGATGTTTCATTTTGAGAACATATACCAGTGGGGATAACAGACACCCCTGTCGGGTTACATTACAGATGAAGAATCTTGAGGATAGGGAGCCATCAGGGGAGGACTAGGCCAGGGGGCAGGGGGGCAATTGCCCCCTGGGCCGCTCTGATGCCCCGTGAGCAGAGGCTGGTTCCATGTCCCACTGGAGACTCTTCTGCCACTGCTGTCAATTAAAATCAGTCAGCCAATCAGGAGAGATAGGAGGCGGGGCCGGGTTGCGGCTCCATGTCTGAATGGACACAGGGAGCTGTGACTCGGCTCGGGTGCCCCCATAGCAAGCTGCTGGCTGTAGGGGCACTCAACAGGAGGGAGGGGCCAGGAGCACAGAGGGACCCGAGAAGAGGGGGATCTAGGCTGCTCTGTGCAAAACCAACTGCACAGAGCAAGTAAGTATAACATGTTTGTTATTTAAAAAAAAAAAAAAACAATTACTTTAAGCTGACTATAGACAGTTTAAATTCCTGCTGAACGGGGCGAGATTCGAACCATGTATGGGCAGGCTGAATGTACCTGCAACTACATGTACATGCAATTATTGCTAGTGGCTGGTATAGCCGGCGCCGCTAGCAAGCATCATTGTGTTCTACAAGTGGAGACTGCTTCCCAAGACACCACCACCACCACCACCCCACCCCTGCTGGGAGAACACAATGGCTTGGCGGGAGTGGCCATCACTCACTAGGATATCAAACTTGCTTTCTTTTGAAGGGAGGCTCTTGATGGAATTATTTGAATCTTTGTACAGTAATACCTCTACTGTCTTGGGGCAATTTAGCAAATATTGGTAGGTTATTTTGTTTGGATAAATACTAACCAAACAACTACTGGTCATATATACAATGCTAAATACTTGCAACTACTCCATAGGGAGATATAATCATTTTCTTTTGGGTGCATGCCTTATGAAGGAACAAAATCTCAAGCCTCCACTCCTTTCTTCATCCTTTTTTGTATAATTTACAGTTTTAAATTTGGACTTTTATACAACTGGGTAATGGCACTGCATTCTTTTTAGCATGTTCCACCCCCCAGGCTTTTATCATTACTGATCTATTCTTAGAAGGTATATGGAAACCTTTCAATTAAACATACCTGTAATTGTTGGAAGCTAGGGGCTCTAGAAGTATATTTCTTTATCTGTTTATATTGTAGATCTTATTTTGCCCTATGTCACTGTATCCTCTCTGTGATTGACCCCCTGCATGGGTATAGGCACAATGGGGGCCCACTCCTGGAGACTGGGGGCCCCTGTGTCCCATGGCTGTCTGGGATTGTTCAACCCCTTTGTTTTTGGTCTTGGTTCTATCTAGGTGCAACTTCTGGTAGCTTTGGTATGTGAGGTGTATCTGACACATTACAGTATATAAACTGATTTATATGTATATTGTATATGCATTTTTTCCTTTAATAACATTATTTATATTAAGCTGACCTCTTTTATATACAGTACGTGTCATAAATATCAATGACTGCACATTCCCTATAGGTCTTATCACAAACGTTAATTTCGGTTATGTCTTGAGTCATCAGAAAGTGTATAAAATAACTGTCACATCTTGGGCAAATAACTACTTGCTGTTTCCACATTTTTTTAAGATAAGGTGATGGATTGCAAGTTTGTATTTCAAATGTAATGCTATAAAGCACTTTTTTTTAGATTTGGTACTGTACTACATGTTTGTTTTTTTAATACAACTAGTGTAAATACATAATTTTGATTTGATATAAGCTTCCATTATAGCAGCACTTGGGCAAAATAACATTTCCTTCATTCATTTATGCAGATCGAGAACTTGCTGTAAATGACATTACTTATCAGCAATACAGTATGCAACATGTAACACATCTATGTACAGTGTAAAAGTGACCAATCCACTGATTCCATTAAAAAAGGATATATTTATAGTTAATATATGAATTTCCCTTACCTATTTTGTTTTTTATTAGGTGTCTGATTTTTGCAAACTGTTCTTATCTGGGATTGGAAATGTATACAATGTAATCTAGAGTCCTTTACCTGCACAGTGCAAGCCACGCACACGCAATAAAAAATAAATGTTTTGGGATAAATATGAGTGCAGAATAGAAATACCACTATGAAGGGAAATCACACTTATACAGACAGCTATGCCTTCTCAGGTATGTTATAACTCCTATCTTTATGCTTTGAAGTGTATGTGGGGAAACATAAATAAATAAATACATAAATAAAGCATACACAGTTCATCTTGACAATACAGTACATGAATAATTTCCTAAGTTTTATCCCTTTAACCACTTCCCGACCACCCGCCGCCTTTTTACTGCGGCAGAGTGGCTCTCCTGCGCAAACCGACGTAGACCTAAGGGGCGAGCGGGGAAGCCTATGCACGGGTCAGGCGGCTCCGATTGCCGCCTGACACCTGCGATCGCTCCCTGAAAGAGAAGGACGGGCAGCTGTTGTAAACACAGTCGACCGTTCTTCTCCCTGAAATGATCACAGAGTGCCTGTGATCCTTCTATCTAGGATCACATGTCTCTATGGTCATTTCAAAAGCCAAACCCCCCCCCCCACAGTTAGAATCACTCCCCTAGGCTCACATTTAACCCATTGATCACCCATAGGGTTTACCCCTTCCCTGCCAGTGTCATTATTACAGTACCAGTGCATATTTATAGCACTGATTACTGCAGTAATGTCACTGGTACCCCCAAAAGTGTCAAAAATGTCAGTCAAGGGTCCGATCTGTCCGCCGCAATGTCGCAGTCCCGCAAAAAAAATCGCAGATCGCCGCCATTACGCGTTAAAAAAAAAACACCAAAAATGACAGAAATCTTTCCCTTTGTTAGTAAACGCAATAACTTTTGCGCAAACCAATCAAAATACGCTTATTGTGATTTTTTTTACCAAACATAGGTAGCAGAAAACAAATTGGCCAAAAATTTTTTAAAAAATTGGTTTTTACATTTTTTTAGGGGGAATTTCATATAAAAAAATGTTAAAAATATTGTTATTTTTTCAAAATAAACGCTCTTTTTTTGTTTATAGCGCAAAAATTAAAAATCGCACAGGTGATCAAATACCACCAAAAGAAAGCTCTGTTTGTGGGAAAAAAAGGACGTAAATTTCGTTTGGGTACGGCGTCGCACGACCGCGCAATTGTCAGTTAAAGTCGCACAGCGCCGAATCGCAAAAAGTGGCCTGGACGGAAGACAGCAAAATCCTCCGGTGGTAAAGTGGTTAAGAAATGCACTCACATTGTAAAGTGCCCTATATTGTCGGCACAAACATTAACAGCTTAGTATTGGATGGGAATCGCTGCCGTTCCACCTGTCATTCGAGCCGGTCTGCATTCCACGAAGCACTCACAGATTATAAGGCCCCCGAAAATGCTGTCAGAGCCATTTATATCCACTTCTCCACCTCAATGCATTTTGCCCAATTTGATTCCTTTTTCTTGCTTTTTTTTATTATATTTTTAAAGCAGTCTTTCATTGTTGTTTATTGTTTATTCACTTTTAATAACAATATATGCATGAAGAAGATTCATCTGCAGTAAATATTTAGTGAATGTCAGATGCAAAATAAACCTACTTCCACAGTGTGGGAGAAGTCCCACAGGAGCCAAGGCAGCATCATTGTTTTTCTAGGAAGTAATGAGAGGATCAGAAATGGGTAGGGGGAAGATGGAGTGTAGTCCAGCAGAGGGAATATGCACTGTTACTGTAAAAATGACACTGGCAGGGAAGGGGTTAATTTTATTGGAGAGGGAGGGGTTAATGTATACCTGGTGCTTACTGACGTGTGGGGAGGGAGGGGACTGAGTGAGTCATGGACAGATCGGATGTCCTGCGAAGCTGAACACTCCGATCTGTCAGTCCCTGTCACTATGGAGATCCGCCCGCTCTGTTTACACAGGCGGGCGGATCTCCACACTAGATCCCCGACGATCGGGGGAAGAGCGGCGGCGATCACCGCTGCTCCTCCCCTGGCCCGACTCCCGCTGTGACTGAAAACAGCGGGAGCGAGCCTCCGGCGGCGCGCAAGCGCCGCCCAGAAGGGGGAGTGTCTGACGACGTAGTACTACGTCGTCAGACGATAACGAGCCACTCTGCCGCAGTAATATTACTGTGGGCGGTGGTAAAGTGGTTAATTAATGAGTTTTTATTGAAAGAAAGCGAGAGAAAGAAAAAAAAAAAGTGGGGGGGGGGTGAAGTGTGGCATTTTCACAGTGAAGTGATAGTAAAATTAACATTTACATGACAGAAATATGTCAAACATACCCTCCTATCCTTCAGTAGTTGCAGAACATAAAACAAAACCGTTTAAAAAATAATGAGATGTTTACAATGGAGGCCAAAAAAACAAAAACACAAAAACAAATAGATAAATAAATAAAAAGAAATAGAGAAAAGAGAAGAAAAAACCATAAAAACACACAGAAAAAAAAATAAAACATTTCTATAGTTTTAATGTTAGACCCTCAAAGCTCCAAGATTTTTTGCAATTTTACACAATGAGTTATTTTCTGTATTTTTCTCTTCATCCAATGATTGGAGCTTTGTGGGTCTAAATAATTGGAGGAATATTACTCATATAACCTGTGGCTGATTATCCATGGAGCCAAGTGGACTTGGAGGAGTGGCAGAACACCATCTGGATGATTATTAGAGCACGATACTTCTGTGGGTCTGGTGATTTAAGGCTGTAAAAGGGTGTGCTGAGGATCTTTCTTATTTCTCTTTTTTGAAGCACCATCAAACTTTTAATTTAGAGTGGAGCACTTGTATGGATTTTTGGAATTTCTATCATTAACACATTATTTGTACTATTTTTTCATGAATGGTGAAATGGGCACTATTGTTGGGTGCTTTCAATTTATGCCTTTTATTTGAATTAGCCCATGTGATTTATATTATTTGTATTGTCAATTTTACCAATAGTGACTTTAGCGCCTCTTTGTTCACACCATATTTTTTTTAGCACATATTTATGCGTTCAGGGTAGCTGCTGATAAAAATCAGTCTCACTTCAATTTTATTTATTTTTTGTTGTTTTGGGTGCAGCACTGTCTGTTTTCACTTTTATGCTTTAAAATATTCCCTTATGTGTATGGAAAGATGTAGTTCTGGGGGCATGCTTACATCAATAGTTGTCCTGCAAGAATTTTACAAAGTTAGTGATCATCTTGCATGAAGTAATAAATGTTGTTTCTCACTTCAGGAAAAAATAATGCAGCATTTCTCGAAGCAAGGCCTGGCAGTACTGCATTCTGACTCATCACTCCTCAGAGCGTTCACATCGGCCGTTAACCCGATGTAGTCGGACACCTGTCGGTCTAGGCGTTCCTTGTTGCTGGATCTGGAGTACAGTTTCGATGGTTCAGCTGAAAGAAGGATCTCATATCTAAAGTGACCAAGACATCTTCAAACCGCCCTCTTCTTGCAGGCGCTGTTGGATTGCTACCCGCAACTGTCTCTCTGTGACTGGAAATTCCTCTGCCAGCGCACGCAAAAGCCGAATGCAGCATTTCCCGCAGCAAGGCCTGGAAGCGCTGCATTCTGACCGCCCTCTGTGATTGTGGTAACATTTCTGCCATTTTATGTTTGTACTGGGGGTCTAAGTACGTTGCCACCCAGTACTGCTCCTTGCCCTTTATGCTTTTTATACGGGGGTCCCCCTTAAAACACTGGAGCATGAAGGCCCCCATTTGCACTAAACTGGAAGCGGTGTAGTGGCCTGGCTCCTGCTCATCGTCCAGGATAATGTCGTCCTCGTTCTCCTCCCCCCATCCACGGACAACACTAGGGATCCCAGAAAGGTTTAAAGCATGCTCTTCTTGCTCCTCCTCATCCGACTCGGCACCATCCTCCTCTGACTCCTCTTCAGACTCCTGTTGTTGACTTGTCTCAGATGGAGTAGCACCCCCTGGGAATTCATCCAACATTGCGACTTCCTCATCTTCCTGCTCCTCGACTCGGCTTGTTCAATGACACAACGCAATGCATGCTCCAGAAAGAAGGCGCAAGGTATGATGTCACTGATGGCGCCCTGGCCGTGACTGACCAGTTTGGTGATCTCATCAAATGGCCGCAGAAGTCTGCATGCTTTGTGCATGAGCAGCCACTGGCGCGGTGAAAAAAACCCAAGCTCCCCAGAACCTGTCCTGCCGCAGAGTTCGTACAGGTAGTCGTTAACTGCACGTTTCTGCTAGAGCAGCCTATCAAGCATATACAAGGTTGAGTTCCATCGCATCGGGCAGTCACAAATAAGACACCTGACTGGCAGTCGCTTGGGGTATGTCTCTATCAGTTTTGCACATTGAGAGACTGAAATTTTTGCCCATTCCTCCTTGCAAAACAGCTCAAGCTCATTAAGGTTGGATGGAGAGCGTTTGTGAACAGCAGTTTTCAGTTATTTCCACAGATTCTCGATTGGATTCAGGTCTGGACTTTGACTTGGCCATTCTAACACCTGGATATGTTTATTTGTGAACTATTCCATTGTAGATTTTGCTTTATGTTTTGGATCATTGTCTTGTTGGAAGACAAATCTCCATCCCTGTCTCAGGTCTTTTGCAGACTCCATCAGGTTTTCTTCCAGAATGGTCCTGTATTTGGCTCCATCCATCTTCCCATCAATTTTAACCATCTTCCCTGTCCCTGCTTAAGAAAAGCAGGCCCAAACCATGATGCTGCCACCACCATATTTGACAGTGGTGTGTTCAGGGTGATGAGCTGTGTTGCTTTTATGCCAAACATAACGTTTTGCATTGTTGCCAAAAAGTTCGATTTTGGTTTCATCAGACCAGAGCACCTTCCTCCACATGTTTGGTGTGTCTCCCAGGTGGCTTGTGGCAAACTTTAAACAACACTTTTTATGGATATCTTTAAGAAATGGCTTTCTTATTGCCACTCTTGCATAAAGGCCAGATTTGTGCAGTATACGACTGATTGTTGTCCTATGGACAGAGGCTCCCACCTCAGCTGTAGATCTCTGCAGTTCATCCAGAGTGATCATGGGCCTCTTGGCTGCATCTCTGATCAGTCTTCTCCTTGTATGAGCTGAAAGTTTAGAGGGACGGCCAGGTCTTCGTAGATTTGCAGTGGTCTGATACTCCTTCCATTTCAATATTATCACTTGCACAGTGCTCCTTGGGATGTTTAAAGCTTGGGAAATCTTTTTGTATCCAAATCCGGCTTTAAACTTCTCCACAACAGTATCTTGGACCTGCCTGGTGTGTTCCTTGTTATTCATGATGCTCTCTGCGCTTTAAACGGACCTCTGAGACTATCACAGTGCAGGTGCATTTATACGGAGACTTGATTACACACAGATGGATTCTATTTATCATCATTAGTCATTTAGGTCAACATTGGATCATTCAGAGATCCTCACTGAACTTATGGAGAGAGTTTGCTGCACTGAAAGTAAAGGGGCTGAATAATTTTGCACGCCCAATTTTTCAGTTTTTTATTTGTTAACAAAGTTTGAAATATCCAATAAATTTCGTTCCACTTCATGATTGTGTCCCACTTGTTGTTGATTCTTCACAAAAAAATTACAGTTTTATATCTTTATGTTTGAAGCCTGAAATGGGGCAAAAGGTCAAAAAGTTCAAGGGGGCCGAATACTTTTGCAAGGCACTGTAACTATTGTCACTGTGTGTAGCACAGTTAACGCAGCAAAAGAGGCAATATTTTTGCAGGACACAAATACACTTATAAAAGTATACTGTTAGATAACACCCCGCTTCAATCTGTGGTATTGGGGGGCCACTGGTCTATAAGACCAGTTCTACAAAAAATTGGCCAGTAACTGTTGTCACTGTGTGTAGCACAGTTAACGCAGAAAAAGAGGCAAAAGTTTTGCAGGACACAAATACACTGTTTTAAAAGTATACTGTTAGATAACACCCCACTTCAATCTGTGTTATTGGGAGGCCACTGGTCTATCACACCAGTTCTACAAAAAATTGGCCAGTAACTGTTGTCACTGTGTGTAGCATAGTTAACGCAGCAAAAGTGGCTACATTTTTGCAGTACCCAAATACACTGTTATAAAAGTATATTGTTAGATAACACCCCGCTTCAATCTGTCATTTTTGAAAGGACTTTTGTGGTTCTATAGAGCGATCTGTGTCACTGAAATCTGTCCCTGCTCCCCACAGCAAACCTCTCCCTACACTGACAAAAGAGACAATATAGATATAGTACACCTATACCAGTCCCTAAAAGGACTTTTGTGGTCCTATAACAGAGCCATCTGTGTCACTGAAAATCTGTCCCTGCTGCACACAGCAAACCTCTCCCTACACTGACAAAAAGCAGAATGTAAAATGGCAGCCAGCTAGGGTCTATTTATAAGGTAGGGGGTATGTCCATGTGCTGAAATATCTCAATTGGCTGTCCTGTTCCACCTGATGGATGTGTCATGGGTCAAAGTTCTCCCCAATGTAAACTAATATGGCTGCCGCAAACAACATCATATGTTTGCGGCAGCCATATTAGTTCACCGCGAACCGACATCTAGGCGAACCGCAAGGCCATCTCTAATGTGTACTACATGAGCTGTCTCTCTTGGTTCCCCCAGGGAGCTCTTTTGGACTTCCCGTGTCTCACCCGGCACAGGTAGCCCCTTCCCCCCTCCTGGGGGTTGGGGCTTGGAGGTGGTCGCCCCTCCAGGGTGGGCCTTCTTTTCTCCGGCATCCCTCTTGGTTTGCTGTTGTCCTGTGTGGGCGCACTGTATTTTCCCACACTGGCGCCCTCTTCCATCATGGCCGACTTTCCACTTCCGGTTTCACCGGATGTGGACTGCCGCATCATCGGAGCGGTGTCCTGCGCATTGGATGGATTTTTTCATCTCTTACGCCCTTCCCAGTGTTCGGATCACTGCCTGGTATGTACCCTTAGGGCCGGCTCCTCATTCGCCGGTGTGGGGATCACAGTGTGGGGGGCGAATGTATAATACTCCTCCATCTAATTTGCAACTGTGTGGAATCAGCTTCTGGTGGAGAAATTATCGGGGATTGGTGTTCTCTCACTTGGGGGCGGTCTCACTCTCACTTTATATGCCCCTATACCTAGCCTGCACTCCCATTCCCCTCTGGCTAAGGGGATGTGTGTATGTTGCAGGCTGGTATAGAGGTAAGTACTTTGTCTATGTTTCACCCTTGCTATGGGCTCTTTCTTATTTCAAAGAACAGATTATTATGCTTTTTCAATTGTTTCATGTGTTTTCCCTTCCTTTCTTCTTTTTTCCCTTTTCTCTCTGCCCCCTAAATAACCTATGGCTTTCAGTCTTGGTTGTCTCTGACCTTTTTTAATTACTCCTGAGCCCTTCTTGGCAGTGGTGTAACTAGAGCATTTGGCACCCGGGGCGGATCCTATATCTGGCACCCCCCCAACTTCAAAATGTAAAAACACCCACAAAAATGTTTTATGTTTTCAAGAATATTTAGTGCACACATTTCACTGCCCCCCCCCCCATCACAGTGCCCCCTGCAGTCTGCCCCCCGTCTCTCTCTAATCACAATTCCCCTTTTTGCACTCTCTGCCTCCTCCCATGCACAGTCCTACCTTCAGCATGAACAGATAGATAATATTATTAGCAATGTGTTTAAGTTTGTGTAAGAGGTTGGAGACTTGCTAAAGGAGATGGTCAGAGACTGCGGACATGGTACAGGAGATAGTCAAAGACTGCAGACTTTATACAAGAGATGGTCAGAGACTATGGACCTGATACAGGAGATGGTCAGAGACTACAGACATGATACAGGAGATGGTCAGAGACTGAGGACATGATACAAGAAATGGTCAGAGACTGAGGTTATGATACAAGAGATGGTCAGAGACTGAGGTTATGTTACAAGAGATGGTCAGAGACTGCGGACATGATACAGGAGATGGTCAGAGACTACAGACATGATACAGGAGAGGGTCAGAGACTGCAGAAATGATACAAGAGATGGTCAGAGACTACAAACATGATACAAGAGATGGTCAGAGACTGAGGACATGATACAAGAGATGGTCAGAGACTGAGGTTATGATACAAGAGATGTTGAAAGGGTATGTAGGTAGTTCTCAGATCATGTGTTACCGTAATCCCTAAATACGTTAGAAGAGGAAAGAAAAGACCCCCTAAGAAGGGTGGGACTTTAAAGGTAACTAGTAAGGATCTCTTAGAAAAAGATAAATTGAAATAAAATAAACAATTTATTGAAACAATTGTGATTGTAAAGGATCAATTAGATAGGTAATGATACATTCAAAATACGATACAGTATAATTGCAGATGCATGGCAGAATCCAACGCGTTTCGAAATTGTGTAATACCAGAGTCTTCCTCAGGGAATCTGCATGTCTTCCTGGAAAGCATAATCATATGCCACAAATAAATCCAAGAAAACAGAACAAAATATAATAGCATGCACTTTGTATATCACATCATCCATATCAGAGTTTTTTGCAGTTGCGACAACATATTATTTCATTTTGTAAGGTAATATCACTTATTGGTTTGTTATAAATATACCAAAAAGAACATGCATTCCCAAAAAAAAAAAAAAAAGGGGAGAAGGAGAGAGGGGGGGGGGGGGGGGAGAAAAGGAGGGGAGGGGAGGGGAGGGGAAAAAAGGGGGAACGGGGAGGGAGGGGTGGGGAAAGAGGGAGGGGAAAAAAAAAAAAGGGGAAAGAGAAAGAAGAAAGTGCAGAAGATACCACACGGTAGGTATTTACATACCGGCAGATGCTCGAAGCCACTCGTATTGTTCAGAGGGGGAGATATGTTTAAAACCCGCAGATTAGGAGCTAGAGTCAGGTGTTGATATTAAAATTTGTGTCCTCTTTACCTACGAATAACAGTTCAATGTTAGGGAAATTCACTTAATGAGCAAAATTCCCTATATATCTGTGATTTCAGGTCACTTCACCTGCTGTAATGATCCAGAGGGGGATAAGTGATGTATGGGGACTGAGAGGCGAGGGATCCTCAAAGGGTGGAAAAGGTTTCAATCACCTTAACAATAATCGTCCTAAGGAGGGTGTACCTCTTGGAATTTTAAATAATAGTGACCCCTGAAGGGGAAAAGAAAGAAAGGACTCAAAAAATGAATTGTCCTCAAAAATGTATGATAGGAAACCTTTTGTTGTTTGGAGTATCTTACCTCCGTGTTGGGGTGGGACATCCAAAGTGACTCAAGTGGCTTGGATGGATAAAAAGTCCACCAGGATGTGAGTAGAAAATATGGCTATGATGTAATCCAAAGCTTCAGATAAATATCATTTGCCTGGAATACATATGCACAATTACATAAAGATATAAAAGCTTATGGATGTATGTAAATGGAGTAAGGAATTGCCTTACCTCCGTGTTGGTATGAATTAACTACCATATCCGGACAAATCCCGAAGATGCAATATCCACCAAGGAACGCACTACTGTTCCGAATCAATTCAATATCAATGTTTTGCTTTGCCTAGGATATGAAGAATTATAATATATATTTCTGGTTACCTATCCAAAATGCCATATCAGTCAATGATGTCCACAATAAAACGAATTGTATGTATAGATACCGTCTGAGGAAGAGAGCAGCAAACACACAATGGATTAATCCACCAATGAGGACAGCCCAGGATCCCAAGACTGACGACACAGCTGATGGGATTCACCTACTGGCCCAAAAGAATATATATGTAAGGAAAAGATTTTCCTCAGTCAGTGTGCAGAAGGCGTTCTAAAGACCAAAGGTCCCCCACAGGTACTTACTGGTTAGTGAAGAGGCTTAGAGGAACATCAATTCCATCCTATCACGGAGAGATCACTCACCGGACTGGCTCTCGGCGTTCCCTTAAGTATCAAACACCAGGTCCGTGATTTCCCATTGAGTATCGCGTGATTACGTAGGGGTAAAGGTCGACCTTGAGTGATGTCGTAATGTCCGTCTGAGTATCACGGAAAATGCCGCGAATCTTGACGGTGACATCACATCCGGTTTCAAAAAATCTTACAGCGTTCCACGGAGCATTAGCTACGGTGGTGGGCTTCCGCCCAGACTCACCGAAGGGCATGATTAGAATATCCGCCCTTAATTCCAATGGTCCGGGGAGTTATATAAAGGGAAAACATGGAGCAGTGGGACTATAGGGCATATTTAGCAGAAAAAATCAATTCCAAAAACGTATATGTAGAAAAGACTGAAAATTCAAAAAGTAATGAATAATAATGACCGTTTGTAGGAAAATCAAAAAAATATATATATATATAAATGTGCCAATACCCTATTATGAAGGGAATTACTAATGCCTGTAGATACTAGGGGGAAAATCTTGTCAGATATCGCCCCGGCACGGGTGATAGCGTTTAACCCCCTAAAGGATCAGGGGTTCAGACATGGAGATTCCCACAAAAGAATGGGGGATTTATCCAGCTGTACAACGCATAATTTCTCCAGATGACAAAGGGACATCCAAAATGAATTTGGAGTCCCAAGGAGGAATATCTCACCCGTGCCGGGCTCCTAGCCTGTGGGTAACCTCCCCATGAGGCAAAAACGAGAACATGCCTAGACATGATTGTAACCTCAAAGCTGCCGGCCGGTAGATCCACCACGTGGGGGTGAGAGGGAGAAAAAAAAAAAGGGGGGGGGGGTGTTGGGGGGGTTTTTATTGAAGGGGATGTTGCTAGTAAAGGTGATTACCTAATTAAATGTTTAAGAGAAACAAATGTTGGTCGCATAATGCAATCACATGATAATATATTGCAGAAATATAGTATATTATTCAAAAGTAAATCACTGTAAAGAACCCACTTTGAGGAGTATGTTAACCCAGATCGGGTTAAATACTAAAAGCATATATCCTCAGAGTGCTTAAAATAGAGCCCTACAGAGGGATAGAGGATGGGAGAAAGAAGGCTAGATATAGCTCTAAAGATGACAAAAAGGGACATTATAAAGCATATAGAACAGACAGAGGAAAAGGGAACAGGAAGGATAGGGGGGAACCCACGTTGAACCCTGAAATGGAAATATAGGTTGTTCATGGGGGGGACTTTTAATCTGTCTTACCTGAGACAAATCCCTCCAAGAAGGGTCTATAACTTTCCATATCATTCAGGCCAGGGGGGGTCGTTGCCCCAAGTCTAGCAATCCAGCGCATTTCGCGCTGGAGAAGCTGCTTGTTCCAATCGCCCCCCCTGGCCAGAATGTGTACCCTTTCGAGGGCATAGAATGTAACTTTAGGGGTCCTGTATCTGTGGGTGGTGGCCATATGTCGGCCAAGTGGTAAATACAGATTACCGATGTTAAGGCTTTGCATATGTTTGCTGATGCGTTTGCCAAGTTCTTGTCTGGTCTTCCCAACATAGAAAGCCTTACATTCACACCGCATCAGATACACGACCCCTTTAGTTTTGCAATTGAAAAAATGTTTTGGGTGATATAGTTCACCATTGGGAAGCTTTGTGCTTTTGCATTTGACTATCACCTTACATTGGTCGCAGTTGCCGCAGGGAAATGTCCCTTTGTCTCGGCAAGGATCTCCTCTATCTGCACCCTTGTATTCACTTTGGACAAGGTTGTCCATCATAGAGGTGGCTCTTCTATAGGTAATAGCAGGGGAAGGTGTTACTATCTGTTGAAGGATAGGATCTTCCCTGAGTATTGTCCAATGCTTTTTAAGAATCTCAAAAATTTTATCATGTTCGTTAGAGTAATTGAGAATGATTCTTGGTGGATTTTTCAAAGATGCCCCTTCCTTTTTAGAGGTTTTGAAAAGTAGATCCTGTCTTGTGGTAGTTTGTACTCTATTAAAATTTTTTCTAAGACACGTCTTGGAATATCCTCTTTCAAGGAGTCTCTGGGTTAGCTCCCCTGCTTTTTCCTTGAAGTCCCTTTCTGTGGAACAAATTCTCTTGATTCGCAAATATTGCGAATATGGAATAGATCTCTTGAGGGGCTCGGGATGAGAACTGGCTGCATGCAGCAGGGTATTCCCTGCTGTGGATTTCCTAAAAAGGGTTGTTGATATATGACCCTCGTCACTTTTGTTGATAGTGATATCTAGAAAATCAACCGATTTTGAATCATAATGCATGGTAAAAAACAAATTCATGTTGTTTTTATTCAGTTTCCTAAGCCATTCCTCTAGGAGTTCCACCGGACCGTCCCATACCAGGAAGATGTCGTCGATGTACCTCTGCCACATGACAACGTGGCAGAAGTACATCGACAAGTCATCACTGGTAATGATATTATGTTCCCACTCCCCCAGGTACAGGTTAGCATAGGATGGGGCACAGCATGTCCCCATCGCTACTCCCTGTACCTGGAGGTAGTGGGAATCCTGATAAGAGAACACATTATGCTCCAGGATAAATCTCAAAATTTCCAGGATAAACCTATTGTAATTAAGTTCCTGAGGGCCTCGTTGTTTCAGAATATTGGTTATGGCAAGAAGACCTTTCTCGTGTGGTATGGAGTTAGGCCAGTGACATGGGGTCTTAGGTGGTCATCCACCACACGGCTGGCTGTCTCGGTGATACTGCCATTCCCTGAAACTATGGGACGGCCCGGTGGATTCCTAAGGTCTTTGTGGACCTTAGGTAGACAGTAAAAAGTAGGGGTACGAGGATAAGGTGTCCTCATATATTCCCAAAGTTCTGTCGTGATTGTGCCTGTTTCCCTGGCTCCATCAATGATGGTATAATATGCATTATTAAATGTAGAGATTATTTGAGCTGATATTTTTTGATAACAGGTTTTATTGTTCAGAAGTTGGTAACACATTTTCTCATAATCTACATTGTCCATGAGGACAATGTTCCCTCCTTTATCACTGGGTTTAATAGTGATATTGTTGTTTTTTTGGAGGGTTTTTAAGGCTCTACGTTGATCAGGGGGGAGGTTGTCTCTAGTGGACTGAATATTAAGTTTATTAATGTCCTTCGAGACTTGCCTAACAAAAAGGGCTATCGTTGGATTCTGATTAAGTTGGGGAAATTTGGGGGATTTTCTCCTAAATTGTTTGTTAGTAACTTTATCCTTGTTCTGTGTTGATGTAGATTCCTCATCTGAGGAGCTATCCAAATTCTCCCAGATTTCCTCATTATCATAGCCACTTTCCTGCAAAAGCAGGTTCAAGTCCCGAAGGGCTCGATATTCTGCTGCTTTTAATTGAGTGTCAGGTTTTTGCATTTTATCTGACTGTTTGAAATATTTGCTCTTAAAGAAAATGTCCCTTGCAAATAGGTTTATGTCTTTGACGACACTAAATCTATCTGTGGGTTGACTGGGGCAAAAAGATAGGCCTAATCTTAATAGTTCCTCCTCCCCTCTGGTGAGATTATGAGATGATAAATTAATAATGGTTAATCCGTTTTCTCGGCTATCCGGACTGCGAAAGAGTCCATACTGATTTGTGTTTTGACTGCTTGTCTCGTTTGAGGTTTTCCTAAAAAAGGACCCTTACTGTTTGTGCCTTGGGATTTATTTGTTGTTGCCCCATCCGATTGTCTAGAAGTGGAATCTAGGTTCTCAATGGAACCACCCATAGCTTCACTGCCCGTACCCTCCTTGTTATTGGGTAAGGATGTAGATCCCTTAGGGGTATTAGTTTTTTTCTTAGTTTTATCTTTATTTTTTCCCCATTGCAGGTATTCACCTCTGGGGCGTCCCCGTTGGTTTGTTTGGGAGGAATTAGAGGCGGAGGAGTCAGAGGAATAATTGTCATTCCTATTGTAATCATTCCTTTGTCTCATATTACGTTGTCCTTGGTTCCATCTATAGGCTTTGCCTTCATTGAAGGCTATTCTATCCCTCCAATATTTTTTCTCCTTCCTTTGTAATATTACTTTGTTATAGTCTTCTAGGTATGTTTTTAATTTACTCTCTTGTTCTGTATATAGAGGAGAGGTTTTTAAAGGAGCTAATTGTTTATTAATGGCAGAAACTTCTGTTTCAATAAGTTTTAGTTGTTTTAAATATTCGGCCTGGAGAAGAATCATGAGATTCCTGGAGCATTCATTTAGTATTCTTTCCCAGTCCTGTTTCAGTTCTGACGAGATATTTTCAAGAGTAGGGAAGATCTGAATCCTTAATCCCAAAGGATTCAGGCCTTCCTTCACATATTTATCGAAAGATTTTATATGCCAGTGTAATGCTGACTTTTTTTCTAAAAAACGTTTTAAAGTGGAAAATAAAGTGAAGATGTCCGATTCTATCTGCTCTTTTTGTTGGAATTTACTTTCAATGTCTGACATCAATTCCTCCCATCCATCTCCCTGGAAGCCTCCCATTCTGGGATATCTATAGTATACAGGCTATATAGATGGCCTGTGGGAAAGTTTGTAGAGGAAACTTGAGTTAAAGAACCCGTTTCCCCCGTTAGAAAACTTTTTATGTTAATTTAAAAATAATAAAGTGACTAGTCTCGAATAGTGGGTGACCTGAGAGTTATCTACAGAAAATGGGGGTCGGGTGTGTTATCCACCCAAAACATACTTTGAAAGGGTATGTAGGTAGTTCTCAGATCATGTGTTACCGTAATCCCTAAATACGTTAGAAGAGGAAAGAAAAGACCCCCTAAGAAGGGTGGGACTTTAAAGGTAACTAGTAAGGATCTCTTGGAAAAAGATAAATTGAAATAAAATAAACAATTTATTGAAACAATTGTGATTGTAAAGGATCAATTAGATAGGTAATGATACATTCAAAATACGATACAGTATAATTGCAGACGCATGGCAGAATAGAAATTGTATAATACCAGAGTCTTCCTCAGGGAATCTGCATGTCTTCCTGGAAAGCATAATCATATGCCACAAATAAATCCAAGAAAACAGAACAAAATATAATAGCATGCACTTTGTATATCACATCATCCATATCAGAGTTTTTGTCTGTTCTATATGCTTTATAATGTCCCTTTTTGTCATCTTTAGAGCTATATCTAGCCTTCTTTCTCCCATCCTCTATCCCTCTGTAGGGCTCTATTTTAAGCACTCTGAGGATATATGCTTTTAGTATTTAACCCGATCTGGGTTAACATACTCCTCGAAGTGGGTTCTTTACAGTGATTTACTTTTGAATAATATACTATATTTCTGCAATATATTATCATGTGATTGCATTATGGGACCAACATTTGTTTCTCTTAAACATTTAATTAGGTAATCACCTTTACTAGCAACATCCCCTTCAATAAAAACCCCCCCAACACCCCCCCCCCTTTTTTTTTTTCTCCCTCTCACCCCCACGTGGTGGATCTACCGGCCGGCAGCTTTGAGGTTACAATCATGTCTAGGCATGTTCTCGTTTTTGCCTCATGGGGAGGTTACCCACAGGCTAGGAGCCCGGCACGGGTGAGATATTCCTCCTTGGGACTCCAAATTCATTTTGGATGTCCCTTTGTCATCTGGAGAAATTATGCGTTGTACAGCTGGATAAATCCCCCATTCTTTTGTGGGAATCTCCATGTCTGAACCCCTGATCCTTCAGGGGGTTAAACGCTATCACCCGTGCCGGGGCGATATCTGACAAGATTTTCCCCCTAGTATCTACAGGCATTAGTAATTCCCTTCATAATAGGGTATTGGCACATTTATATATATATATATATTTTTTTGATTTTCCTACAAACGGTCATTATTATTCATTACTTTTTGAATTTTCAGTCCTTTCTACATATACGTTTTTGGAATTGATTTTTTCTGCTAAATATGCCCTATAGTCCCACTGCTCCATGTTTTCCCTTTATATAACTCCCCGGACCATTGGAATTAAGGGCGGATATTCTAATCATGCCCTTCGGTGAGTCTGGGCGGAAGCCCACCACCGTAGCTAATGCTCCGTGGAACGCTGTAAGATTTTTTGAAACCGGATGTGATGTCACCGTCAAGATTCGCGGCATTTTCCGTGATACTCAGACGGACATTACGACATCACTCAAGGTCGACCTTTACCCCTACGTAATCACGCGATACTCAATGGGAAATCACGGACCTGGTGTTTGATACTTAAGGGAACGCCGAGAGCCAGTCCGGTGAGTGATCTCTCCGTGATAGGATGGAATTGATGTTCCTCTAAGCCTCTTCACTAACCAGTAAGTACCTGTGGGGGACCTTTGGTCTTTAGAACGCCTTCTGCACACTGACTGAGGAAAATCTTTTCCTTACATATATATTCTTTTGGGCCAGTAGGTGAATCCCATCAGCTGTGTCGTCAGTCTTGGGATCCTGGGCTGTCCTCATTGGTGGATTAATCCATTGTGTGTTTGCTGCTCTCTTCCTCAGACGGTATCTATACATACAATTCGTTTTATTGTGGACATCATTGACTGATATGGCATTTTGGATAGGTAACCAGAAATATATATTATAATTCTTCATATCCTAGGCAAAGCAAAACATTGATATTGAATTGATTCGGAACAGTAGTGCGTTCCTTGGTGGATATTGCATCTTCGGGATTTGTCCGGATATGGTAGTTAATTCATACCAACACGGAGGTAAGGCAATTCCTTACTCCATTTACATACATCCATAAGCTTTTATATCTTTATGTAATTGTGCATATGTATTCCAGGCAAATGATATTTATCTGAAGCTTTGGATTACATCATAGCCATATTTTCTACTCACATCCTGGTGGACTTTTTATCCATCCAAGCCACTTGAGTCACTTTGGATGTCCCACCCCAACACGGAGGTAAGATACTCCAAACAACAAAAGGTTTCCTATCATACATTTTTGAGGACAATTAATTTTTTGAGTCCTTTCTTTCTTTTCCCCTTCAGGGGTCACTATTATTTAAAATTCCAAGAGGTACACCCTCCTTAGGACGATTATTGTTAAGGTGATTGAAACCTTTTCCACCCTTTGAGGATCCCTCGCCTCTCAGTCCCCATACATCACTTATCCCCCTCTGGATCATTACAGCAGGTGAAGTGACCTGAAATCACAGATATATAGGGAATTTTGCTCATTAAGTGAATTTCCCTAACATTGAACTGTTATTCGTAGGTAAAGAGGACACAAATTTTAATATCAACACCTGACTCTAGCTCCTAATCTGCGGGTTTTAAACATATCTCCCCCTCTGAACAATACGAGTGGCTTCGAGCATCTGCCGGTATGTAAATACCTACCGTGTGGTATCTTCTGCACTTTCTTCTTTCTCTTTCCCCTTTTTTTTTTTTTCCCCTCCCTCTTTCCCCACCCCTCCCTCCCCGTTCCCCCTTTTTTCCCCTCCCCTCCCCTCCTTTTCTCCCCCCCCCCCCCTCTCTCCTTCTCCCCTTTTTTTTTTTTTTTTTGGGAATGCATGTTCTTTTTGGTATATTTATAACAAACCAATAAGTGATATTACCTTACAAAATGAAATAATATGTTGTCGCAACTGCAAAAAACTCTGATATGGATGATGTGATATACAAAGTGCATGCTATTATATTTTGTTCTGTTTTCTTGGATTTATTTGTGGCATATGATTATGCTTTCCAGGAAGACATGCAGATTCCCTGAGGAAGACTCTGGTATTACACAATTTCGAAACGCGTTGGATTCTGCCATGCATCTGCAATTATACTGTATCGTATTTTGAATGTATCATTACCTATCTAATTGATCCTTTACAATCACAATTGTTTCAATAAATTGTTTATTTTATTTCAATTTATCTTTTTCCAAGAGATCCTTACTAGTTACCTTTAAAGTCCCACCCTTCTTAGGGGGTCTTTTCTTTCCTCTTCTAATGATACAAGAGATGGTCACAGACTACAGACATGATACAGGAGATGGTCAGAGACTGCAGACATGATACAAGAGATGGTCAGAGACTGCAGACATGATACAGTAGATTGCCAGACACTTCAGATGTGATACAAGAGATGATCAGAGACTGCGGACATGATACAGTAGATGTATAAACGATGGTTGGTGCGCTAAACTATAATACAATGTTCAACAAAATGTTTAACATATATGGTGTGACTCTTCATAAGTGAATACATTGTGAATATCAACAATTCTTAAGTGATTGCAAAGTATCAAAAATTCCTATGAAGTGATTCAAAACAAAATAAAAGTCCATCAAATGATGACACAATGGTGTTCTAAAATATTGTGATGACGGTGCTTGAAATAATATTCCAAAAGAGAGTGATTTCTACGTGATTAAGAATCCCAACACCAGCTGCCGATCAGGCTTACCGGATGTAAATGTCTCATAGGCAATAAATCACCGCAAAGGCATGCAGATTCACCCTGGTGTGACCACACAATAGAGCCTCTTACCAGATATAGCAATGTATATGCGCTCATAGGGTGTCTCCTCCAATTGAATCAGGAAGTAGTGTTGTTATTCTCCCAGGCTATACCCCGATCACCGGACTGTATACTCCTCTTATAATACACTCCTCTTTAGTGGCTCCAAAAGTTACATGCAATAAATGCACTATGGGCGGTTTGTTTGCATTTATTGCATGTAACTTTTGGAGCCACTAAAGAGGGTGTATTATAAGAGGACAGCGCCACTAAAGAGGAGTGTATTATAAGAGGACAGCGCGGACTGAAGGAGCTGCCACTGCAGCTGCCTTCACACTGGGATGCGGGATCTGACAGAACATCTGCCCGGCGCCGGCTGACACCCCGCCAGTGCGTGGCACCCGGGGCGGGCCGTCCCCCCGCACCCCCCCCCCCCCCCCGTTGGTACGCCACTGCTTTGCACAGAATGTTTTTGGGGATGTACTGATCCCCAATATTGGATATTGGGTGTGGTCTCTGGACAAACATGTAGGCTATTGATCACTTCACTCTAATTCCCTTCCCTTGGGCAACCTTGACTGCTTTCTGTTTTCCTTCTGCTGCATTTTCTTCTCTTTTGCTACCCCCTCTCCACCAGGTCTGGTTCTGCAGAATTTTGCCCTGCCCCTTGTGGTTCCTGGGTTAGGACCACCGTCCTGGTGCAACCCTGGGTCGCCAAGACTATACAGCCTATATCGCATATATCAGTCAAAATCTGTAATACAGTGAGGAGTGGATCACATGTTCATGTAAGTGTTCCACACATATTTATATATGTTTGAAATGTATCTATTTTATGTAACATATATGCACATCACTTACCAGCTTTTGTATTATGCATGTAGATGTGTTTTACAAGAAGTTGTGGACCAGCATACCCCCTGAGGAAGACTTTTTTTAAGTTGAAACGCGTAGGGGTCCAGGTTTCCACACAGAGCTACGCTCCTTGCCTCGCATAACGTTACATGTGGTATATGCTCCTTTTTACAATGTATTGTTGTTTTTATACAATGTATGTCATACCCCTGTGATTGTTTTCTAATTTTTCATATTAGATTTTATCAAAAAAGTATTTGAAATAAAGGTTATTTTCTTTTATATTTCCATTGCTTTATATACTTACTACGGGTCTAGTTACTCCAGGCATCTAAAACATCCTCCTTCCCTGTCCTTTCTGGGGGAAATCCCTTCCAGGGATTTCTTCCTGGTTTACTATATTAGTTTGGGATGAATGCCGCCAGTGAATAATGTGAGTGCAAGTGAGCAGTTTTTCATGATCTTATCTGGGGATGGACATGTATAGGTACATCCCATAAAATTAGAATATCATCAAAAAGTTAATTTATTTAAGTAATTCAATCAAAAAGTTAAACTCAGAATTTTATATAGATGCGTTATACACAGAGTGATATATTTCAAGAATTGCTTTCTTTTAATTTTGATAATTATGGCTTACAGCTAGTGAAAACCTAAAATTCAGTATCTCAGAAAATTAGAATGTTACATAAGACCAATAAAAAAAGGATTTTTAATACAGAAATGTGGCTTACTGAAAAGTATGTCCATGTACAGTATAGTATGCACTCAATACTTAGTCAGGGCTCCTTTTGCATGAATTACTGAATCAATGTGGTGTGGCATAGAGGCGATCAGTCTGTGCCACTGCTGAGGTGTTATGGAAGCCTAGGTTTCTTTGATATTGGCTTTCAACTCATCTGCATCGTTGGGTCTGGTGTCTCTTATCATCTTCTTGACAATACCCCACAGAGAATGGTTTAGGTCAGGCAAATTTGCTGGCCAATTAAGCACAATGATACACATTACATACACATTAAACCAGGTATTGGTAGTTTTGGCAGTGTGGGCAGGTGCTAAGTCCTGCTGGAAAATGAAATTAGCATCTCTATAATGGCCAGCAGAGGGAAGCATGAAGTGCTCTAGAATTTCCTGGTAGAGGGCTGCGCTGACTTTGGACTTGATGAAACACAGTGCACCACAGGTCCTCCCTCAAGTGTCCCTCATTCTGAAGTTTAAAAGTTATAAGGAATTCAGATGGCAGGTGAGGGGGGCTCCAAAATGCACCTTCGCCTGTGTAGATAAAAATCCTTGCACCGGCCCTGGTCATAGGCAGCATTCCTCCTCCTCCAAACACTGTGAGTTGAGTTGATGCCAAAGAGCTTGAATTTGGTCTCATCTGGCAATGGTCTTGTAGCCCATTCCAACTTTGTAATCTTGTCCCTGACATCCTTGGACAGCTCTTTGGCCTTGGCCATGGTGGAGAGATTGGAATCTGATTGATTAATTGCTTCTGTGGACAGGTGTCTTTTATACAGGTAACAAGCTGAGATTAGGAGCACTCCCTTAAAGAGATTGCTCCTAATCTCAGCTCGTTACCTGTATAGAAGACACCTGGGAGGCAGAAATCTTGCTGTTTGTTAGGGAATCAAATACTTATTTCACTCATTAAACTGCAAATCAGATTATAACTTTTTTGAAATGCATTTTTTAATTTTTTTTGTTGTTAACATTATAGACTGATCATTTCTTTGTCAGTGGGCAAACGTACAAAATTGGCAGAGGATCAAATACTTTTTTCCCTCACTGCAGAAGCAGAGTGCAGGGGTTCATCAGTAAGTGATGCAGAGTTCAAAGGCCAGTAGTATGTGGCACAAAAATTCAGAGGTCACAGGTCAGAGATAAGTAGTAGGTGACGCAGAGTTCAGAGATCTTTACTAGCCGCTCTTTGGTAGTGTCTGATGGTTACATAGTATTGATGCGTCCAGCAGTTGTGGGGAGCGGCTCCCACTGGGCTCCACCTCCATCAGGTGTGGGGTTATATGTGATATGTGGCCGCTCGGCTCTTTCTGCAGATAAAATAAACAGGGAACCAGTGTCTCCCCTTGTTGTGCAATGTGTGAGGGCACAGTACCCCCCTCCTCCCTTAGGGTCTGTGTGCACTGCACACATTGCACCCATGGATCATACGCCACTGAGAAGACAGATGCATTGCATTTATTACCCAAATAGAGAACTACCACATTTTCAATAATCAAAGACATAATGTCAAATTCTACATATGAAGTAAAGGGCAAAAATCTCAAGCACCTTCCTTACCTAATTCCTGCTTCCTTAATGTCCCTGTTTCCTGAGGGAGCCTTAATGTTTTCACTGTCCTCATAGAGAAGGGGAGCAACTTCCTTTTTTTAATCTTCCACCTCCCCCATTGCAATAGCTGTGGTATGAGTGGCCCCTGAGATCACAGATGACTTATGCCAGTGGATTCACCCACCCTCACCTCCTCTTCTTTCCCTCTCTGGAAGTAAGGTTTTACACTCAGCAAGCGCCTGTTCTGCCCACTTTCTCCCGGCTAGGTCAGTATGAAACAGCAGCATGACCATAACTGTGATTCAGGCAGATAGAAAATGGAGAACAGACATGCTACCAACACTCTCTCCCCAAGAGGTACACACAAAGCCCAGGGCAGGTTTCCCTTCTGCCCCCTCCTTGTCCCAGCCCTGCAAACAGCTATGCCTTCTCATGTATAGTATATCTTCCACCTTAATGCTTTGAAGTGTATGTCAGAACAACATTATTAATAGAGATGGACGAACATCGGCTGGGGCGGTTTGCGAACGTCAGCCTCAAATTTTCCCAAACCGCAAGTTCGCGGCGGGCCCCATTGACTTTAATGGGAGGCGAACTTTAAAAACCTTTAGTTCATATTTGCAGCTACATAAGACGTACTAGCTGTGCACAAATATTTTTTTTCATAAATCAGCCAGAACTGACAGCAGCCGGTAAATACATGTCTAATACATATAGGGTCCATTCACACACAAAAATTAGCCCACATGGGTCTAACAGACAGCTAAGAACGTAGTGTATTTGATGGCTGGAGGTACATTAGGCATTCACAGGATACAGAAGTAAGTGTCGGCATGTATAGGCCCCAAAAATTAGCTCACATGGGTTTAACTGAAAGCAAAGAACGTAGTGTATTTGATGGCTGGAGGTACATTAGGCATTCGCACAGTATACAGAAGTAAGTGTCGGCCTGTATAGGCCCCAAAAATTAGCCCACATGGATTTAACTGACAGCAAAGAACGTAGTGTATTTGATGGATGGAGGCACATTAGGCATTCACAGGATACAGAAGTAAGTGTCGGCCTGTATAGGCCCCAAAAATTAGCTCACATGGGTTTAACTGACAGCAAAGAACGTAGTGTATTTGATAGCTGGAGGTACATTAGGCATTCACAGTATACAGAAGTAAGTGTCGACATGTATAGGCCCCAAAAAGTAGCCCACATGGGTTTTAACTGACAGCAAAGAATGTAGTGTATTTGATGGCTGGAGGTACATTAGGCATTGACAGAAAAAATATTTGTCGGCCCTGAAAGGCCACAAAAATTTGCCATTCAATGGACATGAAATGCCTTTTATGCTGCTGCCTGTAGCGAAGCCAAGGACCAGGAATTGCTGTGGGTGGATGGCGGTCTGGTGGATATTTCTGGCCTGGCATGAGGAATTTCAATGAAACATGGTCTACTGGTCACATGTGTTGAATTCCTCAGAGATCCATGCCTCATTCATTTTTATAAATGTGAGGTAGTCTACACTGTCATGAGCTAGGCGAGTGCGCTTATCGGTCACGATCCCCCCTGCTGCACTGAGCATCCTTTCAGACAGGACACTGGACGGGGGGCAAGCCAACATTTGCATTGCAAATTGTGCAAGCTCTGGCCAGAGGTCAAGCCTGCCCACCCAGTAGTCCAGGGGCTCATCACTCCTCAGAGCGTTCACATCGGCCGTTAACCCGATGTAGTCGGACACCTGTCGGTCTAGGCGTTCCTTGTTGCTGGATCTGGAGTACAGTTGTCGATGGTTCAGCTGAAAGAAGGATCTCATATCTGAAGTGATCAAGACATCTTCAAACCGCCCTCTTCTTGCAGGCGCTGTTGGATTGCTACCCGCAACTGTCTCTCTGTGACTGGAAATTCCTCTGCCAGCGCACGCAAAAGCCGAATGCAGCATTTCCCGCAGCAAGGCCTGGAAGCGCTGCATTCTGACCGCCCTCTGTGATTGTGGTAACATTTCCGCCATTTTATGTTTGTACTGGGGGTCTAAGTATGTTGCCACCCAGTATTGGTCCTTGGCCTTTATGCATTTTATACGGGGGTCCCCCTTAAAACACTGGAGCATGAAGGCCCCCATTTGCACTAAACTGGAAGCGGTGTAGTGGCCTGCTTCCAGCTCATCATCCAGGATAATGTCATCCTCATTCTCCTCCCCCCATCCACGGATAACACCAGGGATCCCAGAAAGGTTTAAAACATGCTCTTCTTGCTCCTCCTCATCCCCCCAGCACCATCCTCCTCTGACTCCTCTTCAAACTCCTGCTGTTGACTTGTCTCAGATGGAGTAGCACCCACTGGGAATTCATCCAACATTGCCACTTCCTCATCCTCCTGCTCCTCGACAGCTTGATAAATGACACGACGCAATGCACGCTTCAGAAAGAAGGCGTAAGGTATGATGTCACTTATGGCACCCTGGCCATGACTGACCAGTTTGGTGATCTCATCGAATGGCCGCAGAAGTCTGCATGCGTCCCGCATGAGCAGCCACTGGCGAGGTGAAAAAAACCCAAGCTCCCCAGAACCTGTCCGGCCACAGAGTTCGTACAGGTAGTCGTTAACTTCACGTTTCTGCTGGAGCAGCCTATCAAGCATAAGCAACGTTGAGTTCCATCGCATCGGGCAGCCACAAATAAGACACCTGACGGGCAGGTTGTGTCGCCGCTGAATGACAGCAAGGCGAGCCATGGCTGTGTAAGATCTTCGGAAATGGCCCGAGATTTTCCTGGCCTGCCGCAAGACGTCCTGGACCCCAGGGTATTTGCCAACAAATCGGTGCACCAGCAAGTTCAGGACCTGTGCCATGCATGGCACGTGTCTTATTTTGCCCTGTTTCAGCGTGCTCAGCAGATTGGCACCGTTGTCGCACACCACGTTACCAACTGTCAAATTCAGCGGTGTCAGTCACTGATCTGTCTGTGAACGCAAAGTTGAAAGGAGTGCAGGACCAGTGTGGCTCTTGGCTTCCAGGCACAACAGACGTAGCACAGCATGGCAACGTCTCACCTGGCATGTGGAATAGGTTCTGGGGATCTTGGGTGGCGCAGTGGAACAGACAATAGTGTAATGTTCTGGTACCTTTGGGTACCCTAATTACTCTTTCATAAGTGTATGCGCCCCACCATTCTCTTTTGGTAAGGTGCGCATACACCTTTAAGACTGATGCTGTCATCACTGAGCGCCGGACTGGATGGCTATTTAGATCGCCGGCTCTCACTCACATGTGTTCGTTCAAACTGCTTTGTGCCTTGATGCTAACCTGTCTTGAAGCTCTCATGCTTGCAAGCATACCTCGCTGTCGGAACCACGCTGCGCTGATCCCTGTATCCCGCTACCGGATCATCCGCTCTTGCCGAACCTCTCCTCTGCTACATTGCTATTAGTGATAAGTACCCCACAGGGGAAACCTCTATAACCTTCATACTAAAGCTTACACTATCTAGCTCTGCATACTAAGGACTATTACTACATCTGCATTATCTAAGATTGCTAGCTCTTGAGCCTACTACCACCTGTTCTTGCACTGGGTTGATCTCTCCTGTATGTCCACCTGCTACTCTGTCATCTGCTACCATACATGATTGCTAAACCTATCTGCATCCCATCTGCTACTATCTTACTTTCAAGAACATTTCCTTTCAAGTGTCTGTCATCTACCATCTCTACCCAACCTGTCTCTTCAGCCTATCATCACTGTGTTACTATATACATAAGTCACTCTAGGAAACATCTTATTGAGTGTGTGTATTTACTTGCTGAATTGAGATCATCCACACATGATGAGTCATTGGGAGTTGGGATTGGTGTCTCAGCGTTTCTCTACATGACTACTGAAGTGGAATATTTCTGCAGCTGAAAATCCACATCATACATAAAACGCAGGAGCGTTACAGATTGAACGAACCACAAATGGATTCAGCAGAAATAACCACTCAGATGACACAATTAAAACAGCAAGTAACTGCGTTAATACACGCACTTGCTGAATTAAAAGAAGACAATCAGGCTCTGTCGCAGCAGGTAATTAGACTGACACAACTTACCACTGCTCAGTCCCCTGAACCCAAAATAAATCCCCCTTTGGTATTTACAGGCGATCGCAAAAAATTTTGCGAATTTAAAAACGCATGTGAGTTACTTTTCTTGCTAAAACCCCGTACCTACCTTACTGATCACATTAAGGTTTGTACTATTATTTCTTACCTAACAGGCGATCCTCGGGCCTGGGCAGACTCTCTTTTTGAGAAAAGCGATCAGCTTCTCAACTCCTATGCCTTGTTCCTAGCAGAACTCACTAGCCTATATGATGATCCCAATAGGCAGAGTACTGCCGATCTTCAATTAAGATCCTTGAAACAAGGTGGGAGACCTGTAGAAGACTTTGTCGCAGAATTCAAGAGATGGACCCTTGATTCAGAATGGAATGATGCATCTCTGAAAACCCAATTTAGGCTTGGCCTATCAGAGGCCGTTAAAGACGAGCTCGCCCGAGCGGATCTGCCAAAAACCCTGGATGCATTGATACAACTCAGTATCACCATAGATAGAAGACTACGAGAAAGAAAGGCTGAGAAAATGGGAATGCCATTATCCAGTTCTTCTCGGATTTCGGCCGTTGACCCCGTTCCTATGGAGGTAGGAACCATACGCCCACCTCTATCAACTATGGAAAGAGCCAGAAGACGATCTGGTAATCTCTGCTTGTACTGTGCATCCCCGGATCACAAGATAAACGTCTGTCCCCTAGTCTACAAAAAGAAGGGTGAGTGTTCACCTGTCCTCCTAGGGGGATTGACAACTTCAATCACTAACCCTTACCTTTCTGTTTGCTTAACATTATAGTGGGACCAGAACAGGATTACTACTAAGGCCATGATTGACACAGGATCTTGTGGAAATTATATTGACATACGTTTTGCTGCTTTAAATAAAGTTCCTATTATTTCTAAACTTAAACCTGTCTCAGTGAGTCTTATTAACGGTGTTCCTTTATCCTCTGGTCCGATCACTGATCAGACACAGGCACTCCTAGTCACTACTAACGGGTCTCATATGGAAACCACTACCTTCGATCTAATACCTTCACCCCACTTTCCCATTGTTTTGGGACTTCCCTGGTTGCACACACATCAACCAACCATAGATTAGAAGGAACGGACCCTGACCTTCCTCTCTTGCTATTGCGAGGGTACGTGTAACCTCCCGTCTTTCGGGAAGATCCTGTCTGTGGTGACAGATGAGATTGCACCACTATGTTATCAGGATCTCTCTGAGGTTTTTCTTGAGAAAAATGCTCAAGCACTACCTCCCCATCGAGACTATGATTGTAGCATTGATCTACTCCCAAATAGCAAATTGCCGTTCGGTCATGTTTATCCTCTTTCACAGGATGAACTTTCCCATCTCAAAGACTATTTGGATGAGAATTTGGAAAAAGGTTTTATTAGACCTTCCACTTCTTCCACAGCAGCAGGACTCTTTTTTGTCCGCAATAAGGACTCAAGTCTCAGGCCTATCATCGACTATAGGCAATTGAATGCTATTACAATAAAAGATCGCTATCCTCTACCGCTTATCCCTGAGCTCATTGAGCAGGTGCGTGGAGCTACCTATTTTTCAAAATTGGACCTGAAAGGAGCATACAATCTCATTCGAATCCGTGATGGACACGAGTGGAAGACTGCATTCAGAACCAGATACGGATTGTTCGAATATCTTGTAATGCCATTCGGGCTATGCAACGCCCCTGCAGTTTTTCAACGATTTATAAACGATATTTTCAGAGACTTACTAGATGTCTGTGTTGTGGTATATCTGGACGATATACTTATATATTCACGATCCCTGTCTGAACACATAAGACATGTAAGACTAGTATTATCGAGATTGCTTGCACACAACCTTTATGTGAAACTGAAAAAATGCTTGTTTCATAAAGAAGAGGTACTGTTTCTAGGCTACATCATATCCAAAACAGGAATCGAGATGGACATGAGTAAGATATCCTGCATTCAGGATTGGCCTACACCAACCACACGCAAGGCGCTACAGCGATTCCTTGGATTTTCAAATTTCTACAGGAAGTTCATTAGAAACTTCTCTGCCATTGTGAGACCCCTCACACAGCTCACTAGCATTAAAAAACCATTCAAATGGTCAGATGAAGCAAATAAAGCTTTTCACCTGTTAAAGACAAGGTTTACTTCTGCTCCCATACTACGCCATCCAGACCCATTCCTCCAATACATTCTGGAAGTAGATGCGTCAAACATGGCAGTAGGAGCAATACTCTCCCAACGACCAACTCACACTTCACCACTTCATCCAGTCGCCTTTTTTTCTAAATCCCTAAGCAGTCCAGAGATAAATTACCCCGTGGGTGAAAAGGAACTGCTTGCTATAAAATTGGCTCTGGAGAATTGGCAACATCTACTCGAAGGCACCCAATTACCAATACTTATATACACGGACCATAAAAATCTCCAATATCTTCAGACTAACAAAACTCTCTCTCACCGACAGGTACGATGGTCACTATTCTTTCTAAGGTTTAACTTCCTAGTGACCTACACACCTGCAGATAAGAACAAAAAGGCGGATGCACTATCACGACTAACTGAAGAAAACTACTTCGAAATCCCTTCCGTTCCTATAATACCTCACAAACGCATTATTGGAGTTGTCCGTTCCTTGAAGGAAGAGGTTTTGCATGGTATAAGTTTGGATTCACCCCCACCACAACTAAATACTGATGCAGAAGGCTTCCTCTACTACAACGACAAACTTTACATACCACCTACCATACGCACCAAGATCTTGAAATTATCGCATGATGTGCCTATGGCAGGACATATGGGTATGACAAAGACTCTTAATCTGATTACCAGGCAATTCTGGTGGCCTGACATGAAAACATCTATACAAAAATTCGTCTCTTCATGCAATGTCTGTGCCAGGTCCAAAATTGACACTACGAGACCATCCGGTCTACTATGCAGTCTACCAATACCCCAAACTCCATGGGAATTTGTGTCCTTGGACTTTATAGTGGAATTGCCTCCTTCCAAAGGATTTAATACCATCTAAAGCCCCGTACACACGTACCGATGGTCGGCTTACAAATGTTCCTCTTTTCTCCCCGGGATGTCGGTGTCTGCTGAAAAGTGCAAAGACAGCACAAGGACAGCACAAGAATTTTGTCCGCCGACTGCAGAAGTGATGTCATGTAATGGTTAACTTTCCCTGTGTTTTCTATTTTCTGAGCATGCCCAGTCTTGCAAATCTGCGGTCTGTCGGCCGAATTGTGTACTGACAGGCGAACAATCGTCCGTTCTGGTGTCGGCATACAAATATTTTCATGTTTGCAAGAAAGACTTTTGTCCGCGGATTGTGCGCAGACATCTGTCGGAGGCACCATACTAACACGCGTACAATCGGCAGATCCTTCGTCCACCGACGTTTGTATGCCGACGATCGGTACGTGTGTACGGGCCTTTAGTGTCAGTGGACCATCTGACAAAAATGGCACATTTCATTGCTATTCGCAGATTACCTTCGTCCAAACAAACGGCAGAACTCCTGATGAAACATGTCTTTAAGTTACATGGTATCCCAAAAACTCTTCTGTCTGACCGTGGATCACAATTTATTTCCAAGTTCTGGCAAGAACTATGTCACATACTACGGATCGAACGGAAGCTCACTTCTCCTTACCATCCGCAGACCAACGGACAGACTGAAAGAGTCAACCAATGCATCGAGCAATATTTACGTTGTTACACTTCTTGCCAACAGGATGATTGGGTGGATCTTCTCCCCCTGGCAGAATTTGCCTACAACAACGCAACCCACAGTACGACCAAGCAGAGTCCGTTCTACTTGAACTATGGGTTTCATCCCTCTATTCTTCCACCACGCATCCTTCCTTCAAATAACCCAGTAGCTTCAGACTATCTTACCCAAATAAAGGACTCTCTGGGTTTGCTTAATACTACCATTGCACACGCTCATAGTCAACAAAAGAAGTACTATGATCTTCGCAGAAGACCTTCTCCTCAGTACGCTATCGGGGACCTCGTTTGGCTCTCAACAAAAAATTTAAGACTGAAAATCCCTAGCAAAAAGCTTGGACCTCTGTTCTTGGGACCTTTCCCAATCAAGAAACTTATTGGAAAAGCTGCAGTACAGCTTACATTGCCAATAGACCTCAAAATACATCCCATTTTCCATGTGTCGCTACTGAAGCCCCATGTTCCTGACCAAGGAATAAGGCCTACTATCCCACCTCCTCCTCCTGTACAAGTTGAAGGTGGAGAAGAATATGAGATAAAAGAGATTCTGGATTCTCGTATCCACAGAGGAAGACTTCAGTACTTGGTTCGATGGAAGAACTATGGGCCCCAAGACGACACCTGGCTAAACACCTCTGACATACATGCCTCTAGATTAATCCGCAATTTTCATGCGAAGTACCCAGACAAACCAGCTCCAGAGGCCTTCAGGAGCCGGCCTTAAGGGGGGGGTACTGTAATGTTCTGGTACCTTTGGGTACCCTAATTACTCTTTCATAAGTGTATGCGCCCCACCATTCTCTTTTGGTAAGGTGCGCATACACCTTTAAGACTGATGCTGTCATCACTGAGCGCCGGACTGGATGGCTATTTAGATCGCCGGCTCTCACTCACATGTGTTCGTTCAAACTGCTTTGTGCCTTGATGCTAACCTGTCTTGAAGCTCTCATGCTTGCAAGCATACCTCGCTGTCGGAACCACGCTGCGCTGATCCCTGTATCCCGCTACCGGATCATCTGCTCTTGCCGAACCTCTCCTCTGCTACATTGCTATTAGTGATAAGTACCCCACAGGGGAAACCTCTATAACCTTCATACTAAAGCTTACACTATCTAGCTCTGCATACTAAGGACTATTACTACATCTGCATTATCTAAGATTGCTAGCTCTTGAGCCTACTACCACCTGTTCTTGCACTGGGTTGATCTCTCCTGTATGTCCACTTGCTACTCTGTCATCTGCTACCATACATGATTGCTAAACCTATCTGCATCCCATCTGCTACTATCTTACTTTCAAGAACATTTCCTTTAAAGTGTCTGTCATCTACCATCTCTACCCAACCTGTCTCTTCAGCCTATCATCACTGTGTTACTATATACATAAGTCACTCTAGGAAACATCTTATTGAGTGTGTGTATTTACTTGCTGAATTGAGATCATCCACACATGATGAGTCATTGGGAGTTGGGATTGGTGTCTCAGCGTTTCTCTACATGACTACTGAAGTGGAATATTTCTGCAGCTGAAAATCCACATCATACATAAAACGCAGGAGCGTTACAGATAGCAGCGGAAGAGGAGGAGTCAGCCGAGGAGGAGAGGGAGGATGGAGGAGGAGGAGGAGAAGAAGAGGCAGGTCTGCTTGCAATCCGTGGCGGTGCAACTAAATCTACATGGGTGCCACGTGTTACATGCTTGACGGCCGTCAGAAGGTTCACCCAGTGTGCAGTAAAAGTGATATACCTTACCTGCCCGTGTTTGCTAGCCCATGTGTCTGTGGTCAGATGTATCTTGGCACCAACACTGTGTGCCAGAGATATATTCACTTGCCACTGAACATGGCCATACAGCTCTGGAATGCCCTTCTGCGAGACATATTTCCTGCCTGGGACCTTTCATTGTGGTGTTCCAATGGCCACAAACTTACGAAAGGCCTCCGAGTCCACCAGTTTATATGGCAGTAGTTGGCGGGCTATCAGTTCCCACAAGCCAGCAGTCAAACCTTGGGCAAGAGGGTTATCCGGCATCATAATTTTTTTACGCTCCAACATTTGGACCACAGAAGCCTGCCTTTTTCCAGAACTGCGTGATGACGGCATCATGGCAGGTAGAGTGGAGGACAAATGTGAGGAGAGAGGAGAAGGAGAAGGGGCTGGACGGTAAGAGCCTGGAGTGTGGCTTTGTGGGTTATGACGGTGTTGCTCCCACTGGGCTCGGTAATGGGAGTTCAGGTGCCTTCTTAAGGCGGTTGTCCCTAGGTGAGTGTTGGGCTTACCGCGACTTATGCATTGACTGCAAAGGCTGCAGATGGCAACACTGTTGTCAGCAATGGACACATTAAAAAAAGCCCACACTGTGGAGCCATGTGCCGGCATCCTGGGAGCGCAAGATGTGACTGTACATAGTTGATGGCTCGCTCCTGATACATTTGCAGTCTGCTTTCTACCTCTTGTGCAATGCAAGTTCTGACTGCCTCTCCTCCCTATCTGCCGGTCCGTCTCTCCCTCTGAACTCCCCTCCTCTTCCTCTCCTGTGGCCACCCACATGACGTCCATAGACATTTCATCATCCACATCATCTTCCCCACCACTAACATTCGAGATCTCGGAGTAGGCAGCAACAGCGGGGACCAACCTCCTTGGGCTGATCTGGGTACTGTCGTCAGACTGTTGGGTGGCGGCTGTTGCTACCTCCTCTTCCTGATCCGATTCAAACAATGGCTGCACGTCGCAAACGTTTTGTGATGGATCAGAAAATAATTCCAGTGACTCCAGTGGAGGGTATGTGATGGTGGTGGTGGTGGTGTCTTTGGGGGTGCACACAGCAGAGTGTGAAGAGGGTGCAGATAGAGAGGATGAGGAGGGTGCAGAAGAGGAAGGCTGAGTGAGCCACTCAACCAAGTCTGATGCATCCTTTGACGTAATTGCCTGCGCCTTTTGAAACTTCACAGTTTGGCTCCGGCCTACTGCTCCTGCCCTACCCCTACCACCCCTGCGTACGTGTCTGCCTCTTCCTCTGCCTGTCATGTTTTTTAATTACCCTGTGACAAAAGTCTCTAGAGAATCACAATATATCTGGAAAAAGGTAGATAACACCCCGCTTTAATCTGTGGTATTGGGGGCCACAGGTTTATTCTACAAATAATTGGCCAGTAACTGTTGTCACTGTGTGTGGCACAGTCAACACAGCAAGAGAGGACACATTTTTGCAGGACTAAAATACACTCTTAGAAAAGTATACTGTTAAATAACAACCCACTTCAATATGTGGTATTGGGGGGTCACTGGTTTATCACACCAGTTGTTCAAAATATTGGCCAGGGAGTTTGGCACTGTGTGTACCAGACTTAACTCAGCAAAAGAGGCAATATTGTTGCAGGACACAAATACACTTCTGAAAGTATACTCAGATAACACCCCACTTCAATATGTAGTATTGGGGGTCCACTGGTTTATCACAACAGTTGTTCAAAAAATTGGCCAGGAAGTTTGGCACTGTGTGTATCAGACTTAATTCAGCAAAAGAGGTAATATTGTTGCAGAATACAAATACACTTGTAAAAGTATACTCAGATAACACCCCGCTTCAATCTGTGGTATTGGGGGGGGGGGGCACAGGTTTATTACAACAGTTCTACAAATAATTGGCCAGTAACTGTTGTCACTGTGTGTAGCACAGTCAACACAGCAAGAGAGGCCAAATTTTTGCAGGACTAAACTACACTCTTAGAAAAGTATACTGTTAAATAACACCCCATTTCAATATGTGGTATTGGGGGGCCACTGGTCTATCACACCAGTTGTTCAAAAAATTGGCCAGGGAGTTTGGCACTGTTTGCTGTAATGCTGCAGCAACACTCAGTCACCACACCTGTCACAATGCTGCACAGTGCACAATAATACTACTAATCCACTATAATATGCTTTCTACAAAGTATATTATACTTTGGATTACCCCCCTCCTCCACCCCCTTTTTAGTGCACTGCACAGCAATACCAAAATATTTACAGCCCTTTAAATGACTTTTGTGGAGCGATTTGTGTGACTGCAGCCGATCTCTCTAACTGCCCCTCAAGCACAGACTGGATACCTGCCCCTAACCTGAAAAGAGACTGGACCTATACCAAAAATTGCAGCCCTTTAAATGACTTTTGTGGACATTAACAGAGCGATTTGTGTGACTGCAGCTGATCTCTAACTGCCCCTAAAGCACAGACTGGATACCTGTCCCTAACCTGAAAAGAGACTGGACCTATACCAAAATACCAGCCCTGAAAAGGACTTTTGTGGACATTAACAGAGCGATTTGTGTGACTGCTGCCGATCTCTAACTGCCCCTAAAGCACCGACTGGATACCTGCCCCTAACCTGAAAAGATACTAGTAGACCTATACCGAAATACCAGCCCTGAAAAGGACTTTTGTGGATCTTCACAGAGCTATTTGTGTCTGGCAATCTCTCCCTTATGAACACAGCAGACCTCTCCCTACGCTGGCAAAAAGCAGAATGTGAAATGGCCGACAGCTCAGGTCTATTTATAGGGTAGGGGGCATGTCCATGTGCTGAAATGTTTTAATTGGCTGTCCTGTTCCACCTGACGGCTGTGTCATGGGTCAAAGTTCTCCCCAATGTAAACTAATATGGCCTCCGCGAACAACGCCATGTGTTCGCAAATTTGGCGGGTAGCGAACAAGCAAAATTCGCTGCAAACCGACCGCCGGGCGACCTGCAAGGCCATCTCTAATTATTAAAAACATAAAAAAGCATATACAGTGGGCTATGGGTAAAGCTACACTACGATATATTCCCTGATCACTCATACAGAGGCAAATATTACAGTGCACTCTTTTTAATATGAGGATGATTGATTTTTGTGATACACAGATACTATGTCAGGTACGTAATTAGTCCAAACATTGAAAAGGTCTCACACATGCGGTATTCATATTCTCGGGAGGAGTAAAGGAATGTGTTTTGGGGTGTAATTACAAGGTAAACCCATGCTGTGCAAAGGAAATATCTTAGTACATTGACAGCTTGTGGGGAAAAAATACATTTTCAAAAGACTGTCTATGTTTTTAGAAACTACCTTGGGGTGTTCCCCTCAAAATGTGGGCATTTTGTGGGTTTTTCTACTGTACTGGTGCTCAAGGGTCTCCAAAAATGTGAAAGGTAGTCAGAAAATGAGATGCTAGAAAGCCTAAATGTGCTCTTTGGGGCCCTTTATGTGGTTAGGCTGTAAAAAAAGTCTCACACATGTGGTATCCCCACATGCAGCAGAACGTATTTTGGGATGTATTCTAAGTATGCCTATGCTGTGTTTTAAAAATATCCACATTTTCTTTCCCCATTTGTCAAAAACATGTAGTAAAAAAAAAAACATTTTCAAAAGACTAACTATGCCTCTCAGAAAATACCTTGGGGTGTTTTGCTTTCCAAAACATGGTCATTTTGTGGATGTTTCCACTGTCCTGGTGCTCCAGGGCCTCCAGAACTGTTAAACGTAGTCAGGAAATTAGATCTGTAATTTATGCCCTTAGAAATTCTGAAGGTGCTCCTTGGATTTTGTGTCTCTTTAATAACTATCTCACACATGTACTAAGTAGTATGTAAAAGAATGTGTTTAGGGGTATTATTGTAAGTATGCTTATTCTGTGTGTGAGGAATAACTTATTAAAATTGCAACTTTGTGGAAAAAAATAATAATTTTATTTACTGTACTTTCTTCATTTTCCAAAAAATTGGGGCAAAAAAAAGACAATTTAAAAAAAACTCAGAATGCATCTTACTAAATACGGGGATGGATTGAAAATGTCTTAGTCTTGAATTGGAAGATGATTAACCTAATTTAAAACCACTGCGCTGTGCTTTCAAATTAAGTTTATCATTTTTTCCCTTTGTGATAAAAAACGACAGCCATAAAATAGTGGATACATAGACATTTAGCCCAGGTTTTTTTATTTTTATTATCTTGAATAGGAGGAGTTCACTTCGATTTTCAGCCTATGTAATTTCTCAACTTAATCCCCTTTTTAAGCCTTTGCACTTACTCCATCGATACTCCAATGCCATAATGCCAGTTTTGTAGAAGGTTTTCTCTGGGTCTGCAAAAAACTGTATTATAGCATGCATAGCCTCCTCTGTTGAACAAAATCTGGGTCCACTGACAAGGCTTTTGAGCTTCAGGAAGAGGTGGAAGTCTGTAGGTACCAGATCTGGTGAATATGGGGGGTAGCCTAATTATTAGGAGACACATTTATGAATTGTTACCATTGCAACTGTGGAAGTATGAGTCCAAGCATTGTCCAGGTGGAACAGTACATCTTTTGTCAGCATTCCAGGCCTTTTGGATTTTATTTCCTTATGAAGTTGGTTTATCAAGTTAGCATAATATTGACCATTTATAGTCTGGCCATTTGGAAGGAAACCCACCATTATTATACCATTAATATACCTACAATCCCCAAAAACAAAGGCCATCACTTTTGCAGCTGACCGTACAGACATGGCTTTCTATGGAGGTGATGAAATGTGATTCTTCCACTGTTTTAATTGTTGTTTGGACTCAGGCTAGTAATTGTGGACCCATGTTTCATCAATGTTTACAAAACTGTTCATGAAGTTTGTGGATTGTTCTGCCCGCTAGTGATGAGGCTAAGATCTTTTCAATCCATCCTCATACCTTGGGATGTCTGCTTTCCAAAAAGGAGTAATTTTGAGGGTATTTGTACTGGTATTCTAGGAGCTCATAAAATGAGACATACAAGAAGAGAGGACAGGCGCCACTCAGTGAAACAATAAAGGTTTATTGCATAGCATACATAAAACACTTACATTAAGGCAAAGGTACAGGCTTCTCCTTATGGCTCCTGAATCCCTTCCATAGCATGGTACTTCCGCCCTCCGGCCGGGCCAACAGCCGGGAGATGACAAAACATTGTGGAAGTCCAATGGGGGAGCCCGTTCAAGCCGAGGACGGCGGTAAGCCGCTCGTCCACTAGTGATGATGACGTAGCGCGTTTCGGAGCATGCGCACTAAGCTCCTTCCTCAGATCATCGCCTGTACCTTTGCCTTAATGTAAGTGTTTTATGTATGCTATGCAATAAACCTTTATTGTTTCACTGAGTGGCGCCTGTCCTCTCTTCTTGTATGTGCCAGCTGGATTTTTGGCTTCTGCCTGCCTACAGCGCTCCCCTCCGTGAAAATATACTGTATTCCATGGTTTGGTGACTCTATATATAACTTTCACTCAAACTAAATTGTTTGCACTTTTTTTTTTTTAACCAACGAATTGTAGTAGAATACGTTTGGCTTACATTTCTGAGGAAAGAATATTTACTTGCAAAGCTTTTTTGTTCAATTTTTGGCCTTTTTTTCTTTTATGTAGAAAAAAAAAAGTGCTGAAAAATGGCCTTGACAGGAAAAGGGTATAACTCCCATGCATAATTTGTACCTATAGGTAGGCCTTTAATAAGGCTTAACTATAGGTACTGTTTATATCTCCTAAACCTGCACTGTTAGGTTTAGATTAAGAGATATTTACTTTACATGCTGCCGTTTACATCACCGGCCCATGCGCTCCGAATGAACGGCCACACAGGCCCTTCCTTCAGAGTCCTGTGCCTTAAATGGCGGCTCTGGCCACTCACACAGCCGGAGTCTGCGAACTCGGAAGGAAGATGAAGGTGAAGATGGAAGCTTTGTCAGCGGTCACAGCTTGCTGCTGGAAGGCTTTATTCTAAGGTAAGGTAAGCATACCAGCACATTATGGCTTTACCTTTTTACCTTGCCGGTTCCTAAAAAAAAAAAAAACACAGCGGTTTGCTACCACTTTAAGTGGGTAAATATTAATGTTAAAGATAAAAAAAATAAAACAGGAGCAAAAAAATAGCTATGGGGGGAAACCTGTCAGTAAATTAGTGCTGACTAAGCAAAAACCAAGCAGTCCAGCAAAAATGGAAGTTTCAGGAAATTCCCACTGCTGAATGGTAAGAGTAGCTTTCAATCAACAAGCAACATTGACTGCAACATATTTAATGAAAGCATATAACGCAGGAGGGTGACCAATCCCTTACTAGCCTCACTAGTGAAACACTGGTAGCTGATGATCACCCTTTTTAGGGTTTAGAGAAAGCAGAAGCTGGCAGGATCAACAGTTATGTATAAAATACTGGGGTCACATCCAGTGCCAGGACAAGGTCATCCAGTGCCCAGGGTGAAGATGGTAATATGTGCCCCTGGGTGTAGCAGGGCTAATAACATTGCATGCAGTTTCTAAATGTATGTCATTTTTGTGGCATATATACAGTTTATGTTCTAAAGTCTGCATTGCTGCTCCTCCATTACAGTGAAGCTCCACTATCCTTGGTGGCATAGACAAGAATAACGTTTCTCCAAGAAGGTTGGGTGCAAAGCCAGGAACCATGGCAGAAGAATTATTTTCTACGTCTGAATTGTATAGGATCTTCTATGGCTTTATGAATTATGAATTATTTAAGATATACTTTCCAAAATTGCAGATTTAGTTAGAGGGCAACCAGACGATGACTAGGACCACTGAGCAGGTAGGTGGGGGTACCCTGGGTCAATGTGAATGCAACACGTTTATGTTAGATTGAATTGTTCCTCTACCCTTTTTGTTACTTGGGATTTTGTGAATAATTTAGCAAAGTTAAAATTTAAATCATAAGATGAATGGGTTCAAATATGATGACTCATCAGCCTTTTTGGGTAAAATCTGTTCATTTCAGTATCCCATTCTCATCATCTAGAACATTGTCTTGGCTGTATTCACATCTGCAGCAGAACATAATCTTGGTTAATTATATGTCAACTTTCAGTCCTGGCCGGAGCTCTTCCAGTTTTTTTAAATCTCTTGCAACCTCATTTGACATCAAATTGTCACCGATCCTGGAAAAAAGTTTACAAATGGTCATCAGATCTCAGCAGAATGCTCTCACTATGTTTAGACTACATCAGACTATAAAACAAGAGATATGTGTCCTATGTGACTAATAATGTGTCCTGTAAGATCTGGTCTGTGTTTCCCAACTGCCACCAATCACATTTAAACTTTGCCATTATTAATTTAGGTAACCAACAACATAGCTTTGTATACAATACATATTGGGTATATTGCCAAATGCAGGGGGAGTAGGCACTGAGTGAAAACAAAAATGGGACCTACAGTACTTAAGAATGTTTATATCTTATGTGTGGATTCTTCAATGGAGTTTCATTCTGGATCTTAATATCATGGACTGTCTTTCCAGTCAGCCAACAAGTTTTCTGTTTTTTCAGTTACCTGAAATTTATTGCGACAGCCTGCAATTCGCGCTGCAGATCTGTTGTGTGGACAATGCTTTCACTGTTGAGACTGCTGAACTCTGTGTCATGACAGGCTTAATCATATGGATTCACTGCAAAAGATTCCTCCAGGTTTCAGAGTCTGTGAACCCAACGCCCAGCTTGGCTTTGAAGACCTGTCAGTACATTCAGTGGCTGTATTTCACTGCTTTTACTATCCCCAAGTTTTTATGGTCATACCAGTTTTATTAGCAGCAAAGGTCCTGTATTTATGATTATCCCTGGCATTTTAGGCGTACCTTCTACTGCCCTTTTGTCTAAGGGCATTAGGACCTCTTTTTTATAGTTCCTCATGCTGTTTCAGGAGGGGGTGGGTTTTTTTGGGCATTGTAAATTTTGACCCCTTTTGCATGCAAAATTACTGTTTGCAAGATATGTGTTGGTTTCTTTGCATGATGTGCATCTTTTAAAACCCCCCTACAAAAATTCAGTGGGAACACTCAGGTCTTTGAATAGGTCAGTCTAACACTCTCTATTTCTTCTTTTTAATACATTTCTTGGTGGATTTGCTAGTGTGCTTCATATTATTATTGTTTTGAAAGACAGGTGGCTTCACATTCTCATCTAGCATACTTTGATATGATGCAGAATGTACTGTATAGTTGACTCTATGACTGCAAGCTGCCAAGGCCATGAAGTGTAGCACCCCCCCCCCCCGACCTCCAGTGGCATGGAGGGCCCCCCAGGGACAGGAAGGGCTGACATTTCACCTCAGGGTGCAGGTTACTAGGCATGGTGGGTGGTGTACAAGGTAGAAAACATGGGCGCCAGTCACTTTTATGCTTCAACAAAAATGAGTTTATTGCTCACAACAGGAAAAATGTTGGAGAGAGGGGTAAGGGCACAGGACACTAGAGATCGACCGATTATCGGCAACACCCATATATCGGGGGCCGATATGCACTTTTCCCAATATATCGGAATCGGCCATTTGATTTACCGATATTTTCGTGATGTCATTGCGTATGTTACGCCACGCGCCTCTGCGCACTGGACACAGCTCTTAGGCCATCCCCCTCTGCCTCCTTAGTCCTTACAGTGTCTTTTACCCACCACTGCCACACTGGAGTCTGCATGCGGCACAGGCGGTCGGTCGGGAGAGTCGGGAGTTCTTCTACATCTAGGGAGAGCAGGGACCAACAGTCTGGCACATGTTCTGTATTCTGTTCTGTGATAATTGATGACAGTGACCAACAAAAAACACTCTCTCTGACACACGTTCTGTATCTGTTCTGTTCTCTTCTGTAACACAGCCGCTGCGGCCACCCACCACCCACAGCTGCCCGGTGCCAGCCATCCACCCACTACACGGTGCCTGCCAGCCAGACAACCACCCACAACAGGGTGCCAGCCACCACAGGGTGCCAGCCAGCCACCACAGGCCAGGTGCCAGGCAGCCAGCCACCCACCACACGGTGCCTGCCAGCCAGCCAGACAGCCACCCACAACAGGGTGCCAGCCAGCCACCACAGGGTGCCAGCCATCCACCCACCGACCCACCACACGGTGCCTGCCAGCCAGCCAGCCAGACAGCCACCCACAACAGGGTGCCAGCCAGCCACAACAGGGTGCCAGGCAGCCAGCCACCACAGGGTGCCAGGCAGCCACCCACCCACCACAGGGTGCCAGCCAGCCACCCACCACATGGTGCCTGCCAGCCAGCCAGCCAGACAGCAACCCACAACAGGGTGCCAGCCAGCCACCACAGGGTGCCAGCCAGCCACCCATGCACCACACGGTGCCTGCCAGTCAGCCACCCACCCACCACAGGGTGCCAGCCAGCAACCACAGGGTGCCAGGCAGCCAGCGAGCCACCACAGGATGCCAGCCAGCCACCCACCACAGGCTGCCAGCCAGCCACCCACCACACGGTGCCTGCCAGCCAACCAGACAGCCACCCACAACAGGGTGCCAGGCAGCCAGCCACCAAAGGGTGCAAGCCACCCACCCACCACAGGCTGCCAGCCAGCCAGCCACCCACCCACCACATGGTGCCTGCCAGCCAGCCAGACAGCCACTCACAACAGGGTGCCAGCCAGCCACCCACCACAGGGTGCCAGCCAGCCACCTACCCCCCTCACAGTGCCAGTCAGACAGCCACCCACAACAGGGTGCCAGCCAGAGACCACAGGGTGCCAGCAGCCATTTTGTGTAAGCCTAAATTAGTGTCTGACTCTTTCTTGTTTCAATGGAGATGGATGGAGATAGAAAAATTAAAAGTGTGGTCTGGGAGTATTTCTCTTATCCATCACCAGGAAAATCAGTAGCACTGTGCAACACATGGAAAAACAATGTAAGCATGGGATCAATGACTGCAAAAACCAAAAATATGTCTAATCTTTGGGCCCATCTAACAGTGCATCATCTTGAATTGTATAATGCAGCACAGAAAAAACAAAATAAATCACAAGGTGAATCATCCCTATCCCAGGCAACAATAACAGATATGTTTCAGAAAAAAAACAGGTGGCAAAAATCAGATGGAAGATCCCAACTGCTGGACAGAGTAATCACAGAGATGATGGTAACTGATAACCAGCCATTTACAATAGTGAAGAGTGACAACCTTTATCGAACTGAAATGCTGCAAAAGATTCACCAAAAGGTTGTTGACAAAGTTAAGACTATGCTACAACCAGAGAATGCTGGCAACTCACTCTCATTCACGACGGACTGCTGGTCAGGACAAACAGAATCACTAATGAGTCTTACATGCCACTACATTCACAGCGAATGGACAAGAAGGCATTTGGTGTTGAATACAAAAGTGATGCAAGGATCCCACACTGGGGAGTACATTAAAGAAAAGTTTCTAGGCATGCTAGAAGAATGGGGAATCACCAAAGACCGAGTGATGTTTGTGCTGCGAGACAGTGGAGCGAACATGGTTAAAGGTATGAGACTTGCTGAAGTGTCAGACCTCAGTTGCATGGCACACACCCTCCAACTGGTGGTAAATTATGGTGGGTCACACCAGAAAGCTCTGCTGGACATTATTACCATGCTGAAGAAGTGCGCAGGCCATTTCCACCATTCTGTTCTTGCCAAGCAGCGACTGAGGTGCATTCAGGAAGACCTTGGCCTACCCAAAAACAACCTGATACAGGCTGTTCCAACACGATGGAACTCAACGCTACACATGTTACATAGGATGTTGGAACAGAAGCGAGCTCTCACCATATATTCTGGTGAATATGGACTTGGAGGACATTCTTGCCCCATTGCAGACCAGTGGGACATAGTAGCCAAAATTATAGAGACGCTCGTACCCATTGAGGAAGTGACACTGGAGGTGAGTCATTACGACTCATCTGTTTCCTTTGTGATCCCATATGTGAGAGTCCTGAAGATGCTTCTTCAACAGAATAAAGGACCCAGAACACGTGGCATCAAAGCATGTCATGAGGGACAGCCTCGCCAAAAGGTTTGAGAAGCATGAGGAGAATAAAACTGTTGTGCTTGCATGTCTTTTGGATCCTCGATATAAGAAACATCCTTTCTCTTCTGATGATGTATTGGCCAAGGCAAAGCAATGGCTGACAGAAGATATTCAACAGCAGGTGCAGGAGGTTCCTCCTGACGAAAAGAAAAGTCAAGGACAAGAAGAGAAGGTTTCTGATGTGGAAGAGCAGGATGCAGGAGAAAAATGTCCCAAAAGACAATGGACAGAAGAGAAAATTCATTGTGGTCAAATAAATGCAATGTTCAGCGTTTTATTGGGGCCTCATGCAGAGGATTCATCAGAATCGGCAATAAAGAGCCTGAATGATAAACTTCATCTCTATTTGAAGGAACCAGTAGTTGACAGAAGAAGTGATCCTCTTCATTGGTGGAAAGAAAATGAGGCACGCTACAAAAGACTTGCTTCTCATGCTAGAAGATACCTTTCTGCTCCTCCTTCCTCAGTACCAAGTGAGCGTGTTCTTAGTGAAGTGGCAGCAATTTATGAAAAGAAAAGAAGCCGTTTAACTGGTGAACATGCTGAAATGTTATGCTTTAGTAGTGTCTGTTCACCAGTCCACTGAGTCTGTCCAATCCACTGTCTAGCTTGTGTCTATCTATTTTTTTCTAACAGTTTTGCACTGACTGCGCTGCGCTGCAGTCAGTGCAAAAGTGATAGAAAAAAAATAGACATAGACAGTGGATTGGAGTCAGTGCCAGTGGACTACTACTGCAGTAGAACGCCACTCACTGCTGCAATAATTTTAAATCACTACTGCAGTAGTGCAGTAGGGATTTAAAATGATTCCAGTGAGTGAGTGCCCTACTGCAGTGGTAGTACACAGTCCAATCCACTGTGTAGCTGTTGCCTTGCTTTTCTTCTAGCAGTATTGCACTGACTGCAGTAGTTGCAGTGAAATGAACCGGGGCGCTCCAGACGTCACTGGGGGACCGGGAAGTAGGCACTGTCAGAGAAAGCCGGATGGGTCCGTTGCCTTCTGATTTGAATGGGTCCGCCCCTACCAGTTTGAAGGGAGCAAGAGGGCTGGTTCGTCATGGAGGCCGGTCTGTATTGCTCCTGGATGTAATTGGTGAGGAATTAGGATGGCGGTGGGAGGGCCTTTCCTCCTGGGTTGAATCTGGCCTTGTAAAAGGCTTGTCCCCAGTTGAAGGCAGGCTCACCCTAAGCTGTCCACGTTCCAAACCTCCTGGTAGGCAAGGGCTACACTCGGTCTGGCTATTGGGCCGGGGTAGAAAAAGCCCGTAGTGTATGTGCCCCTGGGGTGGCAGCCCAGGGGTGCCTTAATTCTCACTGGTGAGGGGCAGCTCGCCTTGAGTTTTTCGGCACCATGGTCACTGCACCTACGCACACTTTTTTAAGCACCTGCCTCTTGGGCAAGGCCTTTTGGCTTCGACCAGAGGAATTTTTATTCCGGCCGGAAGGCCTGCCTTTGTACTTTCACAAGGGCACTAATTCACCTCTCCACTTCCCCTCCCCCACCTTTTTGTTTGTGTGTGCTTTTTCTTTGTGGTTTGTCACTTTTCTATCACCTTTTTTCACTTGGCACGACTTGTAGGGTGTGGGTCCTCGGGCCCTACCTTGAGTCTTGGGAGGGGGTGGATATGGCCTTTTGGCTTGGTCCGCCCTCTCTCATGGGGTCTCCCTTCGGGGGAGCCCCACTTAGTACTCGGTGGGGGCTGTTTCGGCAGTCCCCCTGAAGAACGGGGTCAGTCTGGTTCCGGCCAGACAGACCATGAGTACCTCAAATCCCTGTCAGGAGTCTTGCGCCCCGGGGGATCGAGGTTCGGGTCCTACCTCTTCGGAGGGAAGACCATTTGTTCGCACACCCTGTGCACTTTTTGTGTTCCTCACGTTTGTGTGTGTGCACTTTTTTATGCACCGGGTGAAGTCTTTTGAGTGTGTTTCACACGCTACGGGCTTTAAAAAAAGAAAAAGTTGCAGTGAGTGCCATACTGCAACTCCAGTCCAATCCATTGTGACATGTGTAGCTGTTGCCTTGCTTTTCTTCTAGCAGTATTGCACTGACTGCAGTAGTTGCAGTGAGTGCCATTCTGCAGATAGTCCTCCACTGACTCCAGTCCAATCCACTGTGAGATGTGTAGCTGTTGCCTACTTGCCTTGCTTTTCTTATAGCAGTATTGCACTGACTGCACTGCAGTAGTTGCAGTGAGTGCCATACTGCACACAGAGGTAGTCCTCCACTGACCAATCCACTGTGACGTGTAGTTGTTGCCTTGCTCTATTTATAGCAGTTGTGCAGTGTGTATTTTATTGTGTAGCCATTGTTGTTGTCTAGTTTTTTTCCTAGCAGTTTTGTGCTGACTGCACTGCAGTAGTGAATTAAAAATGTTATATTGCAGTGAGTGAGTCCACTACTGCAGCACTTTATTATACATTAATGCACAATCAGATGATGTGAAATGCTAATGTCCAACTCCTTGCAATTTAAGTTTTCCTATCAGTTTTTATGCAGTTAAGGTGTGAAGAAAGAGCACTTAATGTTAAAAATGTTAATAAATAAAGATTTACATGTTTGTTAAGAGATTTGTGTCAAAATTTGTGTTTTTTTGGGAAAATTTTACATGTGTGCAAATATCGGCCAATATCAGCTGATACCGATATGCGATCGGCAAAATATCGGTATCGGTATCGGCAACGAAGCAGACTAACAAACCAGCAGACTTTTTTGATAAAAATGTAAAAGGTTGAAAGCAGTACAGAAAAAGAGCCTTCAAGCTGTAACTAGCAATCTGTACTTTTATAGCGACAGATGCCTCCTTTAGCAACCAAAAAGAACACAGAAGAAGGAAGGCAGGAATTCTCTGGATGATTCCTTCTTCAGGCTTTCCCAGGCTCTCCATGATTCCTCGGTTCATGCAAGAGTAATTTTTGGTACTTCAACTCAGGTCTCCATCCTTTCCACATACCCTCAGGTAGTGAGCAGGGTCTCCCTTGCAGAGCCTTGAGCATATGGCTAGGCTTTAGGCCTACCCAGTAGCAGCTGTTCCTCACACATCAAGCCCAGACCACAGTCTGGGTGGGGGGACCCTGATCACTTGACCTCCCCAAATGTGTATACAATTTCCCAGCATGCTGAGCGGCCAGAGAAACTGATTGGCTGAGAAAAGTATGCTTCACTGTAGCTCATCATACTAAAGCCAAAGGTAACAGTGCCATCTACTGACAAAAAGGAGGATTCACAGCTAAACCAGGCTTAGGAGAAAATACAAATGTTCACAAAGACTACAAATCAGCTAGGTTAAAGCGGAGTTCCGGGCCCCAAAATCGACATAGTCGATTTTGGGCCATCCGCTTGCTTCTAGGTCACCTGAAACAGAAATGGATAATTAAGAATTTTTTTTTTTTACTTACCTTGTAATAGCAGAAAAATATACTCACCTTTCTTCCACTTCCTCCCTCGGCGGCCCGCGCCGTCACTTCCGCTTTGCAATGATTCCTGGGAGCTGAACGCCATCGCTCCCAGGAATCAATGCGCCTGCACCGGCCCCGACGTCAGTTCCGGTGCGGGGGCGTCATACCTTGCTAAACAGCTTCTGGGCATGCCCAGAAGCTGTGCAGGGATGACGCTGCAGCCCCGGAAGTGACGGCGGGCCGGCACAGTGCATCGTGGGACCGAAGAGGATGGAAGAGGAAGTATTTCTTCTAAAAGGTAAGTGCGAACCGGGACAGATCAGAGGCTATCCATTGTGGAATGCACTAGCCCTGACTGTCCCGGGGGTACTTTCATTGAAATTTTTTTTGGTGGCCGGAACTCCGCTTTAACTACAATCTAGCAACACTAAATGTACTAGTAACCCCGTTTAAGAAAAGGGTGCTACAGAAGTAATCCCAAACCATAACATTTCTATTACAGTGCTTCACAGTGTTTGTGGTAAATATGCCTACTGTTAGGCCTTGTTCAGACAGGTGGTAAACATATTCTGTTCAACCCTTGTTTCTATCATTACCTGACCACTCACCAAAAAACTAAGGGTCTCATTCACACAGGTAAAAAATTGACCTCCTGTGACAATAATCAGAGCAATTTATCTGCATCCAGAGGCTAACATCTGTCCTTAACTGCTAGTAATCACTGGATGCGCAAATACCCGTGGCTAGATACTTACAGCGGAAGGGAGACAAGGGTGTTTTCAGCCTGTTATTCAGTTTTTCTAGCTAAGCTAACGTCACTGTTCCCATACCTCCCAACTTTTGAACTTCGCAATGAGAGACACTGAAAGAGAAACAAAACCTGCGGCGCGCGCAGCGTGCCGCGGCAAATTGTGGGTGTGGCCAATTGCTTAGCAGTGGGAGGGGCTTAAGGGATAGGGTAAACAAAACCCAGACTTCCTAGTACTCATAAAATATGCTTTGATTGCTCAGCTACCTTAAAGAAGAACTTCATTAAAATAGTCAGAGACTGTATAGCAACCAGCAACTGTTGGGACAATGAAGACTTTGGTGAGAAGTATATAATGTACAGTATTGTGTATATAGTGCAGGAGAGTGTAATGTACAAAATGCAGGAGACAGGAGTATGTAATGTTCAGAATGCAGGGGTCGGACTCTGCACCATCCACCCCCCCCAGCTCTATACACCCCAAATGCCCACCCAGCTCCATACACCCCCCCATCCACCCAAAATGCCCCCAGCAGCTCTATCCACCTCAAATGCCCACCCTAGCTCAATCCACCCCAAATGCCCACCCTAGCTCCATCCACCCCAAATGCCCACCCTAGCACTATCTATCCCAAACACCCATCCAACCTCCAAACACTCCAAATGCCCACCCCAGCTCCATCCACCCCCCCCCCCCCATCCAGCTCTATTTTTTGGGGGTGCAAACAGAAAAAAGTAATAAGCATTGCTTTGCGGAAAAAACGCTGTTAAAAATTGCGTGACTTTGAGGTCACAAAAGTGTGAAAGGGGCCTTCAGTAATCAAGGTAGAGCGTGCCCCCTTCAATGCAGAGAGACCAGCATGCCGTGCCCCCATTCAATACAGAGAGACCAGCGTGCCCCCTTTCAATGCAGAATGGCCAGCTCGCCCCCTTTCAATGCAGAATGACCAGCGTGCCCCTTTCAATGCAGAATGACCAGCATGCCGTGCCCCCCTTCAATGCAGAGAGATCATCGTGCCCCCTTTCAATGCAGAGAGATCAGCGTGCCCCCTTTCAATGCAGAGAGACCAGCGTGACCCCTTTCAATGCAGAGAGACCAGCGTGACCCCTTTCAATGCAGAGAGACCAGCGTGACCCCTTTCAATGCAGAGAGACCAGCGTGACCCCTTTCAATGCAGAATGGCCAGCATGCCCCCTTTCAATGCAGAATGGCCAGCGTGACCCCTTTCAATGCAGAATGACCAGCGTGACCCCTTTCAATGAGAATAACCAACGTGACCCCTTTCAATGCAGAATAACCAGCGTGACCCCTTTCAATGCAGAATGAGCAGCGTGACTCCTTTCAATGCAGAATGACCAGCGTGACCCCTTTCAATGCAGAATGACCAGCCTGACCCCTTTCAATGCAGAAAAACCAGCTTGACCCCTTTCAATGCAGAAAAACCAGCTTGACCCCTTTCAATGCAGAATAACCAGTGTGACCCCTTTAATGCAAAATAACCAGCATGACCCCTTTAATGCAGAATGGCCAGCGTGACCCCTTTAATGGAAAATAACCAGCGTGACCCCTTTAATGCAGAATAACCAGAGTGACCCCTTTCAATGCAGAGGGAGGGAGGGATGACAGAGGGAGGGAGGGATGACAGAGGGGAGGGAGAGATGACAGAGGGAGGGAGAGATGACGAGGGGAGGGAGGGATGACAGAGGGAGGGACGGAGAGAGAGATAACAGAGGGAGGGAGGGAGAGAGAGATGACAGTGGGAGGGCCACTATGCTTTTCCTTGTGGAATTGACAGGTGGTACTGACTCTCAAATTTGCCCAGTGAAGTCACTTGGAACACGCCACAACTGCAAGCCAAACACTTGACTCACAGTTGTGGTGCATTAGTTCTATTCAGAAACTAATGTTCTACTGCCTACCGAAAAGCAATCCCTGCTGAGAAACATCTCTTTGTTGGGTCAACAGATTTCAGGACATTTTTCCAGAAGGTCAGGTCTTTTCCAATATATTCAATGGCAAACTGTAATCTTGCTCTAATGTTCTTTTTGACGGCGAATACATCTCATGTAAGTTGGTGCAAACTCTTTCTGACTGTAGATGCATGCACTTTGACCCCAACTGTTGCAAAAATGACCTTAAATTTTGAGGTTCAAAGTTACTTCTTTTAGCACCAGCTGGTCAGCTTCTGGGTTGATTTTACTGATATGTTAAAAAAGTCAACATTTTTCATGGGGTATACTTATGTTTTCACATGGCGCTGTGTGTACAGCCACAGGAAACGTCAGTTGGAATGTTTGCAATGGAAATAGGATACACTCAGGAGGAGTCATATGTAATAACTGGGACTTTAGTGAAATACATCTTAACGCCTCATGCACACTGGATGTTTTTACAGTTGCTGTTTTTTTGCTTTAGGCGTTTTTTTTATACAGCCAGTAAACTTCTCAGCATGTTATCCTAAGTGTCCATGCACACATTAGGCTTTTAACATCTTTTTTTTTTTTTTTTTAACAGAAGATTTTTATTAGATAAAGCAGCATTAGAAGAGAAACAAGTACAGGCTTAAAACATAGTGCACGACAATAGATCCTTGAATAAAAAAGAGAAGGGAAAAGTTTTATATAGAGTATAGAGGGACGAGACAGGGAGGGAGAGCATAGGCAGGAGAAGGGGGACTAGACCACCGGTTGGCCCCGGGACATCATCAGGACAACCGGAAACCGCCACTTAGCTACCATGGTTACCCACTCTGCCTCTATACATTTGGACCAAATTTTATCAAATTTCCTCAGACACTGTAGACTCCCATATGTAATTCTATACAAGGGTAAAGCTGAATTGACTGCATTCCGCCAAGAGCTATGGGTAGGGGGATCTCTAGACTTCCATCTCAGTAGGATTTCTCTTCTGGCGTAAAACAGGGTGAAGGTTAGGCAGAGCCTGATGTATCTGTCCCCCTCCACATTCTCAAAGTGGCTCAGCAGGAGTACCAGGGGTTCCAGAGGCACCACTGTATCCCATATTTCACTTAGGGTGAAGGCCACTGCCTCCCAGAAGGAACAAAGTTTAGGGCAAGACCAGACCATGTGCCAAAAGGACCCAATCTCTAGATTACATTTGGTGCATTAAGGGTCCATTTGGGGGTATATATGGGACATTCGTTGTGGGGTGAAGTCTATCAGCTTTTTTTGGCAGGTGTGTGTAGCACTGCCCCCTTTAGGACTGCTGGATAATACCCTCTCGGGTCCCCCTGGGTTACCGTTAGCAACACTGGCATTCACAGATTAACTTTTTACTTCTTGGCTAAGTAAATGAGCAATCCAGGGGTATGTAGTTGTTTTTTGTGTTTTATTTTAAATAGGGATGGGAGAGGCCCCAATACACTATCCCCTGTACTCACAATACTGTTTTTCGAGGGTCTCCAGTGTTTCTACCCCTCCAGTCAGTTCTCCTGGACCTCTGGGTTCAGTTCCTTTCCTCTGGTCCCCAGGCCAACTGCCTGTGACCGCATGCCACTGCTACAGAGGAGGAGGCAGCTGCCACCCTCCCTCCGGGACTCTGCTCATCAGCCAAAGACCCCGCAGCACATGTGCTCCTGGCTTTTATACAGTATCCCAGAATGCACTGAGACAGCCAGTCTCTACCAATCACTGAAACTGTATCAAGGCCTGTGTACTCATTGGTCAGGTTTTCTCCCACTGCCCAACATTCCTCATTATTGGACCAGTGTGAAAACGCTATTTAGACCCAATGAATCACACACTGAACACACTGAGCAGACCTAACTCACAGATCCTGCTCTCTGGTAGGCAGAAAGCAATATAGAATTCCCTGCTGCTCCTCCGATAGGCAGACAGAGCCAAAAACTATACTCTCTCACTAGCACCTACCTAGGAGGGTGCTACAGGTGTTTTCTAGCTAAAAAAAAAAGAAAAAAAAAACTAGTGGAGTTTTTCAGCTGTAAAAACACTAACTCTGAAGAACGTTAAAAAAAAAAAAAGCTGGAAAACGTGGCTATTCAGCATTTATGAACGTTTTTGAGCCATAAGATTTTGTGGGAGTATAGTTTTGCTAAAAAAAAAAGCTAAACAAAATGCAAAAAAAAACCGCTCAAAAGCATTAATGCAAAAATGCTGCAAAACACTAAAACTTGCGTTTTTAAGACTGCATCCTACAGCTAAAGCTACTGGTGTTTTTATAACGTCCAGTGTGCATGAGGTTGCTAGATATGTTGTAGATCAGCAACTATGAGGTGACAGAAAATCTCAGATGGGTAAAAGAGAAAAGGACAAGAGAGTGAAGTAGAATGTCTGTAAAATGTGTCAATTAACTCAAAATAATATTGTCCTGCAGTGAGCAGTTTGTGTTATACATACCGAATTTCTTTCAGGCCCGGTGATTTCATTATAAGATCCTGAATGTAGTTGGAAGAGGCATTTGAAAATCTGTTATCATTAAGATATAGGCGTGTAAGGCTTTTCATGTCACACAGTGACACCAATAATGGTGCATGTTCATCTGTCAACTCAGTTCCCCACAGTCTGTTAAAAAAAAAAAAAAAAATTGTATCCTTGAGAGCTATTTCCAGTGATCAGTTACTAACATGGTATACATTTCTGAATAATCATTAAACATACATTTGCAAACAGCCTTTTTGAACTATTATATAAGGTTATTAGTAGAGTACAGCAAGGTTCAGTGTTGGGACCCTTACATTTTAATCTTATTATTAGAGTGTGGCCTCATTCAGATGGGTGCTGACACCTGTACCTGGTAAATGAGCGCCTTGATTATGTGGCTTCAACTGCTAGGCACTGCATGCTGGCATCCATTCATGTCAATTGGGACACTGCATGTGCATGGACAAATGCGCTCATTCCAATTTGACAGCCATGCAAGTGAGCAGCCCTGAATGTAGACTGTCTGCATTTGGGACTGCTCACCATCACCCACATGGCTGTCATATGGATAAGAGGCTGTGTCTTTGCAGCCGCTACATCCCAATAGACATGAATGGGTGCTTGCACGCAGCACCTGGTGACTAAAGCTGCATAAATAAGGCACTCATTCACTGGCTAGGTGCATCAGCGCCCATCTGAATGAGGCTTAAAGGTGTTGATACAATGAAAACGTATGCACTCAGGGGCTAAAATAATGCATGCATCATACTTTCTAAGAGTACAGCTGGGGAGTCAATGGTGGAGAAGAATATGGGTGTTCTTGTAGATTACTGATTTATATACAGTGCCTTGAAAAAGTATTCATACCCCTTGAAATTTTCCACATTTTGTTATGTTACAACCAAAAATATAAATGTATTTTATTGGGATTTTATGTGATAGACCAACACAAAGTGGCACATAATTGGAAGGAAAACAATGAATGGTTTCACAGTGGGGATGGTGTGTTCAGGGTGATGTGCAGTGTTAGTTTTCTGTCACACATGGCGTTTTGCTTTTAGGCCAAAAAGTTTAATTTTAGTCTCATCTGACTAGAGCACTTCTTCCTCATGTTCGCTGTGTCCCCCACATGGCTTCTCGCAAACTGCAAATGGGACTTCTTTTGGCTTTCTTTCAACAATGGCTTTCTTCTTGCCACTCTTCCAAAAAGCCAGATTTGTGGAGTACATGACTAATAGTTGTCCTGTGGACAGATTCTCCCACCTGAGCTGTTGATCGATGTGCAGCTTCTCCAGAGTTACCATGGGCTTCTTGGCTGCTTCTCTGATTAATGCTCTTTTTTTGGCCGGCCTGTCGGCTTAGGTGGACGACCATGTCTTTGTAGGTTTGCAGTTGTGATGAGGTAGGCTTTGCAGATGATGGATTTAACAGTGCTCCAAGAGATATTCAAAGCTTTGGATATTTTTATATAACCTAACCCTACTTTAAACTTCTCCACAACTTTATCCCTGACCTGTCTGGTGCGTTCCTTGGCCTTCATGATGCTGTGTGTTCACTAAGGATCTCTAACAAACCTCTGAGGGCTTCACAGAACAGCTGTATTTATACTGAGATTAAATTACACACAGTTTGACTCTATTTACTAATTAAGTGACTTTTGAGGGCAGTTGGTTCAATTAGATTTTAGTTAGGGGTATCAGAGTAAAGGGGGCTGAATACAAATGCATGCCACACTTTTCAGATATTTATTTGTAGAAAATGTGGAAAGCCATTTATCTTTTTTCTTCCACTTCACAATTATGTGGCACTTTGTGTTGGTCTAGCACACAAAATCCCAATAAAATACATTTACATTTTTAGTTGTAACATGACAAAATGTTGAAAATTTCAAGGGGTACGAATACTTTTTCAAGGCACTGTATAAAATTCAGGCATGGGTATTTTATACATTGTTACATTTTCCAGCTTGGACCAATGGAACTACTGTGACAGGGCTAGGCCCTGTCACAGTGTGAGTTTAGTAAAAGTGTGAAGCTCCAGAGGTTTACTTCTTAGTGGAAAAGACTGGCTGGTCAGTGTTCTCTGGGTTTTGTAATATCAGATTAGGGTCTGGAGCTTGGAGACTTCAAAGAGTTTGGAGTGGACAGAAATCTTTAAATCGTGTGACCCTGGAGGCCTGCAGGTTGTGTGAATATGCAAGTGTGCATGCTCATTATTATAGCCAGGTGCTCACTAGCTTTGCCTGTGTCATCGTGGGACATTCTGTAAGATCAGCTGTGTTGAGAATGTTTCCTTCGAGTGCTCAGCATGGACATTGTGTCATCATCATTGTGTGATCATCTCCTGAATGCAGAGATCAGAGCTGAGAGCAAGGGGTATTGGGATGTGTGGTCCGAGGAGCCAGGATTTACACTGGAGCCATACTGCTGCAGAGTACAAGTTCCAGCCGGCTGGGAGAGAGAGCAGAATGCTAGAAGAAGACATATATAGCCTGGTCTGGGTAGGAGTCTTTCTCTTGGGGATCTCAGCCTTCAGTGGCGAGCAGGGACCTGAACGCTTGGAGGGATACGAGCAGTCGCTGCGGCCTAGGTGACGTGGAGACTCTCCGGCGGGTATGTAAGCAGATCAATTATTGCCAGCTTCCTTTCAGCCGAGTGACTGCCCGGGTCACTCTCAATATACAGACTCAGCTGAATCCCAGCATAGTGTGTCAGGTCAGGCACCAGTCTCTGGTTTCAGATTCTTCAGGAGCCTATCCCAGGACATTATACTCCCTTGAGCCTTGTGTTATCAGGATTGGCGAGCAGGCAGAAGCCCACCCTCTGTGCACCCAAAAAAAAGGCACTGCATGCAGACACCTTTATTTCACCCCTTTACATTAAAGTCTAAGAAAAGGAATACTTCACACTTGCCCTTTTCAATAGCTGGACCCCGCTTCACAGCAATTCCCCTGGGCACTTGTTGAGCTAGCTGAAGACAATAGACATCTACATCACCAGGACTTCTCCACTATTTTCCCCTCCCCCCTAAAGGACTCTGTGTAAAACATTAGCTCATATTAAGGGGAAGGCTTCTTCACAATCTAGTATTGCCTTTTATGTTCCTTGTTGTTTATAATAGACCCACAAAGTTTCCTGGGCCCATGGCATCAGAATTTGAAGGGAGCATTCTGACATAAAAGGGTCAATCTCTTCCCTTTGATACCTAGGGGATCATAGGTTCTTTCAGGATCTATTGGTTGCCACTATTTTACCTATTGAAATGATCTTTGCATTGCATACTCTTTGTATGGCTGTCTAAAGTTAAAGTTCAATACTGGAAACTACTTGCATAAGCCATTCTTATTTTACCTGCTTTACCAATCTTGAGTAAAATACTGGTTTACTTTGCTGCAGTCTGGTGTCTGTGTGATTGCCAGTGTTGGGGTAGTTACTCAAAAAATGTAACTAGTTACTAGTTACTTCTGTAAATTGTAATGAGATTACTTTACTAGTTACTGCATTTGAAAAGTAACTTCACTACTTATTACTTTACTTTCCTCTTTCTTAATTGACCGTGTAGAAGAAGATACATGACACTCTTTCTGCATAGAGTTTATTGTATAAACACAGGCTTTGGGAAACATGAGAACAAAACCTGAAAAAACTGAATAAAACAAAGTGCAACAAAAATTCATAAACTTCATCCCTCTCTATTCTTCGAAATAACGATTGTATCGCACGGCTTGGGTAACGCAGGAAAGCGCGTTCCTATAGCCTAGTAAAGTAGTGTAGTTACCTCCTATAGCCTAGTAAAGTAGTGTAGTTACCAATATTAGTATTGTAACTACCAGGGCCGGACTGGGAATAAAAACCAGCCCTGGAAATAATTTAATACCAGCCCCATAGCATTATTGAGAAAATTCTGGTTATAAGTGGTAAAAGTGGAGCAATCATCAAGGGGGACCCCAGGAACTCTGGGAATGTGGGAGAGGGGGTTACTGATATAAGGGGGGCCTTTATATCAATGCCCTCTTACAACACTGTATTTACTCCCCCCTTACATCACTGACCCCCCCCCCCCCCCAGACTGGCCTGCGGGGCTGTCCCTGACCTCCTCTCAGGTGTACTGTGCAGGGCTTAGTCAGTCGCCTCCAGCTTGGTGGCTCCGGTTTTATCCTATAGTCTCCTCTCCACAGTCCACATATGTCTGACTTCTCCTATGGCCCCCATCCTGGCGGCACTCCAACTCTTGACTCCTCTCCAGACTCCCCCTCAAAAAATGCAGACATTATTAAAGACAAGAGATGGTCATAGACTGCAGACATGATCATAGACTGCAGACATGATACAAGAGAGGGTCATAGACTGCAGACCTGATACAAGAGATGGTCAGAGACTGCAGACATGATACAAGAGATGGTCAGAGACTGCAGACATGATACAAGAGATGGACAGAGACTGTCTGCACACATGATACAAGAGATGGTCAGAGACTGTCTGCACACATGATACAAGAGATGGTCAGAGACTGCAGACATGATACAAGAGATGGTCAGAGACTGCAGACATGATACAAAGAGATGGTCAGAGACTGCAGACATGATACAAGAGATGGTCAGAGACCACAGACATACAGGAGATGGTCAGAGACTGCAGACATAAATACAAGAGATGGTCAGAGACTGCAGACATGATACAAGAGATGGTCAGAGACTGCAGACATGATACAAGAGATGGTCAGAGACTGCAGACATAAATACAAGCGATGGTCAGAGACGGCAGACATGATACAAGAGATGGTCAGAGACTGCAGACATAAATACAAGAGATGGTCAGAGACTGCAGACATGATACAAGAGATGGTCAGAGACTGCAGACATGATACAAGAGATGGTCAGAGACTGCAGACATGATACAAGAGATGGTCAGAGACTGCAGACATTATACAGAAGATGGTCAGAGGCTGCAGACATGATACAAGAGATGGTCAGAGACTGCAGACATGATACAAGAGATGGTCAGAGACTGCAGACATGATACAAGAGATGGTCAGAGACTGCAGACATTATACAGAAGATGGTCAGAGGCTGCAGACATGAATACAAGAGATGGTCAGAGACTGCAGACATGATACAAGAGATGGTCAGAGACTGCGGACATAAATACAAGAGATGGTTAGAGACTCAGGACATGATAGAAGAGATGGTCAGAGACTGCAAACATGATACAAGAGATGGTCAGAGACTGCAGACATAAATACAAGAGAGGGTCAGAGACCAGTGCCCACCAAATGCAGCCTTATCAGTGTCCACCAAATGAAGCCTTACCAGTGCCTGGATCACACACATTAGCAATCTCCTGCAGGATCAGGGAGCTTGGATTTGAATTGCCTGGATCAGCCACTGTAACAAAGTCCTGCATCCTAGACCAGCTCCTATGATACACATTACACAGATTCAATTTCACAGCTTTGGATCAGTAATCCATTTATCACAGGAGACGGTCTAGAAGGAGGGACTTTGTTACAGTGGCCGCCGAACATTTTAGACCCAAGCCTTGTGTGCAGGGGCGGACTGACAGCTCATTGGGCCCCCTGGGCAATAGGAGATTGTGGGGCCCCTGTGTCTCTGCCCAAACTCAAGCCACACCCACACAAAGCCCCACCTACATATTGCAGCTCAGCTGCATAGAGGGGGCATTTAAATATCTACTGCTGCATAGCTTGCATTGAATATCCAGGCTAATATTCATAGAAGCTGTTGGGCACTTTCAGTTTAAAGATGGCTGCTGAAGAGAGGAGGGAGAGAGGGAGGAGAGATAGGAATAGGAGGGAGAGATGGGGGAGATAGGAAAGTAGGAGTATAATGGGGAAAGGGAAGAGAGGAAGATGGGAGTGAGAAACAAAGAGGGTGAGAGAGTAAATAAGGGGAGGCGGGGGAGAGAGGGGGTGAGAGAGAAGGGGGTAAGAGAGAGGTGGTGTGTGAAAGTTAGGGGGGGTGAGAGAAAGAGGGGGTGGGGGGTATTAGATAGAGGGGGTAAGAGAGGGAGAGGGGGTGAGAGAAAAATAGAGAGTGGGTGAGAGAGCGAGGGATAAGAGACAGAGAGAAAAGGGAAGGGGGAGAGAGAAGGGTGTAAGGGGGGGGGAGAGAGGGTGGTAAGAGAGAGAGGGAGATAGGGAGTGAGAGAAAAAGAAGGGGATAGAAGAGGGTGGGGGAGAAAGAGAGAGGGGTGTGTGGGAGAGAGGGGGGTAAGAGAGGGGGATTAAGAGAGAGAAAAAGAGACCAGGGTGTGAGAGGGAGTGAGAGAAAAAGAGACCAGGGTGTGAGAGGGAGTGAGAGAAAAAGAGACCAGGGTGTGAGAGGGAGTGAGAGAAAAAGAGGGGGTAAGAGAGAGGGGGTGGGTGAGAGAGGGGGAGGGAGAGAGGGGTGAGAGAGGGGGGTATGAGGAGGAGGTGGGAGAGAGGGTAGGTGAGAGAGAGAGGGTGGTAAAAGAGATGGTGGGGAAGATAGAGAGGGGTGAGAGAGAGGGTAGGTAAGAGAAAGATGGGGGGGTGAGAGAGAGAGGGGGGATAAGAGAGGGGAGGTGAGAAAGAGAGAGGGGGTGAGAGAAAGGGAGGGAAATGAGAGAGAGTGGGGGGTATGAGAGACAGTTGGTGAGAGAGAGAGGGGGGGAGGTGAGAGAAAAATGGGGGTGAGAGAGAGAGGGGTGAGAGAGGGGGGGTAAGGGAGAGGTGGTGAGAGAAAGGGGGGTTGAGAAGAGAGGGGGGTGTGAGAGAGAAAGGTCCACCCTCTGAAAACTTGGCTTTGTTCCAGAATTCCTTACAAATTCACCATCTGCCACAGTAATGCCTCTTACTGTATCAGGGACGTAACTAGAACTTACAGGGCCCTGGTGCAAGAAACATTGAAGGGCCCCCCTCCCCCATCAGTCCTTCCCACTGATCTGTTCTGCTGTGGGCCCCTTTCCTACTGTCTACGGTGGCAGAAAGCAAGTGATATGTCCCCAGCACACCAGGGAATTCCACATAAGGGTCCAGTGCAGTGGCAGAACTACCAAGATTGCAAAGGTGGCACTTGTGACCGGGACCTGGCATTCCGCCACTGCCAGGTACCCAGCCTTCACTTGCTGTTTGCCCCTGCTTTTGGCAATGCTGGTCTGGCTTCTGTCTCTACGCCAGTGGTGGCAGTCTATTAGGACCCAGGTGCTGGTTACATTATGGGGCTGATGGGTGCATGCGGGGGAGAGCTTGCACTATTGGTTGTAGACAACTGAGACCCCGCCTGTCATCTAGCAGCAGTAATGTTGCAAAGCCTTCTCTATTGACATGTCAATCGGGATGTGATCCAGGTGATTCTCCCAGTTGGATCTACTAAACACAGTATTTATTAGCATCAAGAGTACAATCACACATATCAACCATAAGTTCAGCAGCCATGTGTGCTGGCCCTCCTGCACATGCGCTCATCAGCCCCATAAAGTACCCAGCAGTGTGTCCAATTCTGCTGCTGCCGCAGCCATGGATTTAGAGACCAGCGCTGCTCAATAGCAGGGATAGGACAGCAAGAGGAGGCTGGGAATCCCAATGATAACGGAACACCAGTCGCATATGCGACTTTTGTTATCCTGGTAGTTCTGCCACTGGTCCACAGTGGGAGGATTCCCCCATCCACTTGGAATGTGTAGATGGGGGAATTTTTTATTTTCATTCAATCTAAGGCCCCCCTTTCAGATTGGGCAGACACCATCTAGCGGATCTGCCTGCTCAGCGGGGATCCCTCCACTGATCCTCACTGAGCAGGTGGATGACAGGTCCATGTCCACCCCACTATGCAGAGTGGACATAGACACAGCCTGCTATTCTCTGTGGGGCAGTCAGATGGAAATGGGCCGACTGTCCATTTCCATCTGTCTGGCATCTGATCCGATCCGCTGGATGGATGGGGAATGGATCCCCATCCGTCTGTTTTTAGCAGATTGGACCAGATTGGATGCTGGTGGGTTTTAGCAGACACATTTCCACTGACATCTGCTGCGGGCTGCTGCATAATTAAAGAACAATGGATGGTACGGTCGGGTCTGCCTAGAAAAACTGACAGGCAGACCCGATTTGTCATTATTGGCTGCCTAAGTGCTGAAAAGTGAAGTTTGGGAAGCTGCTGGAGGAACTGAGAAGGGGAGGGAGACAGATAGGGGAGAGAAGGGAGGGAGATAGGGACAGCTCACTTCAGTGATCACAGAGCAGAGATCGCTCACCTGGGAATCTGGTAGCTGATCATTGACACAGCTGGGAATGTGTAGCAGGCTATTTTTCATATTTCCCGCCCACACATCCTCCTTCCACACATCCTCCTTCTCTTTGGCAGGCACAGCTGCATGCCGACTGCCGAGCATAGGAGAGTGGGCGGGGCCGGCCAGGCTGAGACACGAGAAACAGGGGCGGGAGGAGGAGGAAGTTGTATTCCCCTCTGCTCTCCTGTCCCTAAAGGGGAGGAGGGAGTGTGCTCGCTGGGCTGTCACACACACTCGGCTCAGCTCCAGCCTCCAGCCACCGGGCACTTTAGAGGAGGAGGTGGGAGGGGAGAACTTTGGCGTCCCTCCCCTCTGCCTCAGCTCGCGGCGCACCCGCTGTGCACTCGCCCAGGATCGGTCTTGGGCACCGCTGCAGCCACAGCCCCAAGCGGCCCCAGGGCCGGCGGCCTAGCGGGAAATTTCCCGCTATCCCGCTAGGCCAGTCCGGCCCTGGTAACTACCAGTAGTTACATTACTTAGTTACCAAAAAAAGTAATGTAGTTACTGTAATCAGTTATTTGTAACTAGTTACCCCCAACACTGGTGATTGCATTATCATTTTGAAATATATTCGCACCCAGGGTGTCAGAGGTGTTGGGAGGCTTGCAATATCAGGGCAAATTTAGGGGACAGTCATCTTACAGTGGCCCTCACGAAGGTGGCGCTACATTATAATCTGATCATAGCTCAATGCAAGGCTCCCATTTTGGAGATAAAGCCCCATCAGAGGGATACGATCAGTCGCTGCGGCCTTGGTGACCCTGCCAAGAGACTGCAACCCATGTTGGGGGGGGGGGATTCCTTTCCCACAGACCTTGGGAAAGTCAGAATAGCTGGGAGAGTTTGGGGAGAATGAGAAAGCTGAGGTGACTCTAGGGGGGTGAGGTCCAGCAACTGAAGGCTGAATAAGCCTGAAGAGCCTGTGGTCTGGGGGACCTGAGATAAAGTAGTGTTGTGGCTGACAAGAGACCCTGGTATTTTTGTTATTTTATTTTTTTTTTGCTATGTAAAGCCGAAAAACTCGTGTAAACATAGGACAGAAAGCCCTCAAATACAGTTCGGACTGGCACAACTCAATGACAACCTATTTATCACACAGCCTAATCACCCTCAATATCAGAGTATGATACCATACCTGGCTGATCCTCCTGGAAGCTGGAAGTCACTGAAGTAGACACCACTAATCCAGTCATCTCCACGTGCTTCTGTGTCCCTTGCTAAACAGCCAGCCTGCTGCATTGTGTACACAGGAGGTCGACTGCTCAAGCACAGGTGCCATTCATGAATGAATGCAAAGCATTCTCTGATTAGATGAGATGGAAAGGCCGGGTGGTGATGTCACTCTCTCCACCTTGTTTATTTAGAGAATGGTTTGCATTCATTCAGAAAATACAAATCATTCTCTGAATTGTACCTGTGCTGAGCAGCAAATTTCCTATATTTAGTAAGCATCAGGCCACTCGTCACGGGACCCGAAAGCAAAAGGCGATAATAGGAGTAACAATGTCTACTTCAATGTATTCTCCAGGGGCATCTGCCAGCTATGGTATCTACATATTGGTCCAAGCTGGCTCAATGTAACTATGTATAAAATATACCATGCCCAGAATACTTCTTTAATAAGAGCTTAAAGAGGTATAGACTACGAGAGAGAGGGACATCATTTTTCCACTGTACAAATCATTAGTAAGACCTCATCTGGAATAAACAGTTCAGTTTTGGGCACCAGGATAATCAAAGAATATTGGGTAACTAGAGAAAGTGCAGAGAAGGGCAACTAAACTGATAAGAGGCATGCAGGAGCTCAGCTATGAGGAAAAATTAGCTGAACTGATTTTTTTCTCTCTTGAGAAGAAGCATTTAATGAGAGATATGATATGAGGCCTCAATGATTATTTTTATTTATTCATTTATTTCTTTTAGAAGTGGTACGATGCAGTGAAACACCCTCACAAAAGTTAACACCTGGTGCATAAAAAAAAGTGCACAAGGTGTACCCTTGGCTCTCCTCCGAAGAGAAAAGTCACTAACCCTGATCCCCCAGGATGCAAGGCTCCTGACAGGGACTGGTGTACTCACTGGTTCATCCAGCCGAAACTGGGCGGACCCATTTCTCCAGGAGGCCTGCTGAAACAAGGCCACCACAAGTACTAGGTGGGCCTCTCCCAAAGGGAGACCCCATGGGAGGGGGAGAACCTGATCAAAAGGCAACGTGCCCTCCCCCCCGAAAAAAAAAAACAACTTTCAGGGCAGGCCCAATGACCTACACCCTACTTATCAGGGAAGTGATAAAGTGTGTACATGTACAGTGCTGTGCAAAAAGTGCAGTGACAAACACGCAAAAAATAATATAGGGGTAGAAGGGAGTGGATAAGTTCTGTCAGTGACAAAGCGCAAGACCATGGTGCCGGAATAATGTTCTTTGTATGAACAGAAATCATAAAAGCAGCTTTATTTATGTAGCGCTACCCCTTCAGGAGCCGCTGAAGTAAAATGGGTCCCTTGCTCCGCCTTTCAACCCCCAAGATCAAGCTCCACCCCTCTGGCACACCTGGTGTTATTCTGGGTGTATGCGCCTTTAAGAATACGCTTAGACACAATGAAGCACCAGTTTAACAGTTTACTGGACAATTAAAGTGTAGCAGTTACAAATCAACACGACAGGAATTAAAGAAAAAGAGAACCAAATGAAAATCCTGAATCCGCAACCCAGAGTTGCATAGGATTCAGCAATCAGGATCTAATATAGCAAACACCAATGCACATATACTGTATGCTATGCTATTATAATTGAGGACTGATGTATCAATCGGTCAATAAATAATCCCTCAAATGAATTGTGAGAGTGACCAGAGAAATAGTGTTTAACTGTGATAAAGAATAGCACTACAATTTATCTAACTTATATCAGTGACTCTATTAACCCAATGCTAGGCTATCTACCATAGTGCACTCTGTATTCTATGGGGGCCCCCTTTACTTTAGATTGCAAGAGTCTCCTGAATGAGAAAGGCCTTGCTAGTCTTCGCCAGCCAAGGGATCATTGGCAGTGGCGGCTGGAGCGCAAACAAAAAAATGTAATAGGCGTTGCTTTGCAGCAAAAAATTGTGTGACTTTGACGTCACAAAAGTGTGAAAGGGGCCTTCAGTAATCAAGGTATAGTGTGCCCCCATCAATGCAGAGTGACCAGTGTTCCCACATCAATGCAGAGTGACCAGTGTGCCCCCATCAATGCAGAGTGACCAGTGTGCCCCCATCAATGCAGAGTGACCAGTTCCCCCATCAATGCAGAGTGACCAGTGAGCAGTTCCCCCATCAATGCAGAGTGACCAGTGAGCAGTTCCCCCATCAATGCAGAGTGACCAGTGAGCCCCATCAATGCAGAGTGGCCAGTGAGCCCCATTAATGCAGAGTGACCAGTGAGCCCCATCAATGCAGAGTGGCCAGTGCCCCATCAATGCAGAGTGACCAGTGCCCCCATCAATGCAGAGTGACCAGTGAGCAGTGCCCCCATCAATGCAGAGTTACCAGTTCCCCCGTCAATGCAGAGTGACCAGTGAGCCCCATCAATGCAGAGTGACCAGTGAGCAGTGAGCCCCATCAATGCAGAGTGACCAGTGAGCCCCATCAATGCAGAGTGACCAGTGAGCCCCATCAGTGCAGAGTGAGCAGTGCACCCATCAGTGCAGAGTGACCAGTGAGCAGTGCCCCCATCAATGCTGAGTGACTTGTGAGCAGTGCCCCCATTAATGCAGGGTGACCAGTGAGCAGTGCCCCCATCAATGCAGAGTGACCAGTGAGCAGTTCCCCCATCAATGCAGAGTGACCACTGAGCAGTGCCCCCATCAATGCAGAGTGACCAGTGTGCCCCCATCAATACAGAGTGATCAGTGTGCCCCCTTCAATGCAGAGTGACCAGTGTGCCCCCTTCAATGCAGAGTGACCAGTGTGCCCCCTTCAATGCAGGGTGACCAGTGTGCTCCCTTCAATGCAGAGTTACCAGTGTGCCCCCTTCAACGCAGAGTGACCAGTGTGCCCCCTTCAACGCAGAGTGACCAGTGTGCCCCCTTCAATGCATAGCAACCAGTGTGCCCCCTTCAATGCAAAGTGACCAGTGTGCCCCCATCAATGCAGAGTAACCAGTGAGCAATGAACCCCATCAATGCAGAGTAACCAATGAGTTCCATCAATGCAGAGTGACCAGTGAGCCCCATCAATGCAGAGTGACCAGTGAGCAGTGCACCCATCAATGCAGAGTGACCAGTGAGCAGTGCCCCCATCAATGCAGAGTGACCAGTCCCCCCATCAATGCAGAGTGACCAGTGACCAGTGCCCCATCAATGCAGAGTGACCAGTGACCAGTGCCCCCATCAATGCAGAGTTACCAGTTCCCCCATCAATGCAGAGTGACCAGTGAGCAGTTCCCCCATCAATGCAGAGTGACCAGTGACCAGTGAGCAGTGCCCCCATCAATGCAGAGTGACCAGTTCCCCATCAATGCAGAGTGACCAGTGAGCAGTGCCCCCATCAATGCAGAGTGACCAGTGAGCAGTGTGCCCTATCAATGCAGAGTGACCAGTGACCAGTGTGCCCCAATCAATGCAGAGTGACCAGTGAGCAGTGTGCCCTATCAATGCAGAGTGACCAGTGACCAGTGTGCCCCAATCAATGCAGAGTGACCAGTGTGCCCCCATCAATGCAGAATGACCAGTGTGCCCCCATCAACGCAGAGTGACCACCCTTTTCTGAAGCCTATTAGAGCCTCTGGCTCTAATCATGTGCTTCAGAAAAAAAACCCCATTGAATTCCATGCGCCTGGCGCCCCGCATGTGGATTAGGGGGCCGGACGCATGCATGGGGGGGCGGCGCCCCTGCGCCCCCAACACACCAGCCGCCACTGATCATTGGGCATCCAATGAATAGTATTTGTAATCCACTGTAAAGGTAATGATCACTTGTAATGCACTCTAGAGGTAACAATCAATTGTAATCCACTGCAACATAACGGTTAACTGTAATCCAAACTATAAGGAAAAATAGGCTTCTGTACTCAGTTAAAAAAAGTACCATCTGAGAAAGTTGAATGTATGAGGTGAGGCCTTACAATCTGCCACGCACTAATCAGCACTACAATGTCCTATGGCAACTGTCCTATGACCAGTGCAGTTCTCTGTCCAAGCTAACTGTGGCACAGGCCTTTCCTTGCTTTGTTTCTATCAACTACAGTGTGTGCTGCAATCAGATGTCTCTCACCCAATCCGTCAGTGTCCTCGTTCAGCAATCCTCCACACCCGGTCGGTTACTCCACTGTAACATCCACCGCTGTGCGATCACCAGCATTTGCGCTGCTGAAGCCTCATGCACTAGGCCTCAGACACAGTCTGTGTCTCAGCACACCTGCAGGCTGATCTGTCCTCGCTAAGTCCAGGAAGCTAAGAGAGCGATAAGCTTGAAGCAGGCCAGTATCTAGCTCTGCCCTGATCCTCCCTTTCCCCCGGGGGAGGACTGGGCCAGGGGGCAGGGGGGCAATTGCCCCCTGGGCCGCTCTGATGCCCCGTAAAAAGGCTGCACCGCTTCTGCCACAGTCATGCCTAAAGGATTCCTGGTGAAAAGAAGTAAAAAGTCCCTGCCGCTGACCTACTGAGTGGGTTGAAGACAAGGAAAGAGCACAGGCATCCCCCCCCCCCCCCCCCCCCGCCCAGCATGTATGGTGTAAACTGTGTCTGAGCAGAGGCTGGTTCCATGCCCCACTGGAGACTCTTCTGCCACGGCCAGTCCCAAATGAGCTGTCCCAGCTCCCCCCAACCTCTTCCTGCTGGCCAGGTTGGGAACCCAGATTCAGCCAGTATGTACAGAGTATCTGGAGCAGGGCTTCAGCTTGGAATGGGGGTCAGGAGGAGGATTGGTAGAGTGGGAGAGTAGGGGGGGGTGAGGGAAAGTGGGATGGGGGCCGAGTCGCTGCACCATGGGCCTCTGGTTTGTACTTGCCCCCTGGGCCAAAAGTTGCCAGTCTGCCCCTGCTTTCTCCCGTTGCATCATGGGATTGTAGTTTCTTCTGCAATCCAAACAACAATCTGCTTACAGTTTCAGAACTACATTTCACACAATCCTGTTCTTCTATTTCCTGTGAGAGGCTGACCTCTGCTGGAAGCAGTCCTAAAGGCCCACACACACACAGCCTGAAGAAACCAGGGGGGTAAATCTGCCTTATTAGAATATGACAGTCCGCTACATTTGGATGATTAATATGCACAAGAAAACAAGTACCACAATATACACATTGATCAGCAGTAGGTTAAGGAATAGTAATTGCTGGATGCACAATACACGCCTACCGTAGTGATTTATTTTTGTTCATTCATTTTAGTAAACTGACCCTAATGATTTAAAGGTAAATAGGTCTACTTTTTTGTATATTAGTCAATTCTCTTACTTACAGTAATTCCCATATTTCGCTTGCTGTTGTCAGAGCTGTCATCAGATCGCTGAAATGAGGACCCCCGAGATTGTTCTTAGACAGATGAAGTTTCTTCAGCATCTGGTTATTTCTTACTCCAAATGCCAGGTGGGGGCAGGAACTGTTTGTTAGGCGATTGTTAAAAAAACTGTAGAAGAGATAAATATTGCCAGAACAAAACGTTAATTTATCTTCCTGGAATTCAATTAAATCTTCTCTAAATCAGAGTTCCTCAAACTTTCTAAACAAAGGGACACTTCTATGTTCTTCAGACTTTAGTAGGGCCAGACTCAGTGGCCAGTGGGAGTACAAAAATTACCTAGTGCCTGTGGTCAGTGGAAGGGGGAATAGTGCGCCAATGTTGGTGTCAGTGCCCCATCAATGGTATAAGTTCTAGGAATTATGACCCATTTTATGACTATTGCCTCATCCTTGCTGTCAGTGGAAAGAAATGTGTCCTACTATGCTGCCACAGGACATTGTAGTGCTGATTAGTGCGTGGCAACACATAGCATCTTCACTTTCATCCAGACACAGAAAACAGTCCTTGAGCTTGTTTTTTTTTTGTTTCTATTAGGAGATAATAACTTGTATGGGGATGGGAATTATGGGATGCCCAACTTGACAATAACAACAGAACCAAGGACAACTTCCTCCTTATTTACCACTTCTTCCTCCTGCACAAATCTTGATCTTCTGTACAGCCCCCCGGGTTAACTTCATAAAAACTAACAGTCTTTTTGTTACAGGCTAGGTATTCTGAGTCCCTTAGAAAAGTAGCACACATGGAGTGAGCTGCATCCTGCAACACCTTCTTCTTGCCTGTATACACTGGTCCCAGCTCTACTTCTTGCAAACAATGCTAGCCCACCTGGCTGTCCCTTCACCAACCCACCTAGCTGCTTCTTCATCCCAGTCTACCCAACTGACACATTGCACCATTCCATCTAACTCTGGAGATTTCCCAGGGCAAGGCTGAAGACTTAAGCACACCACTGTCTTCAATAAAGACCTGCTACATGTGGCAGTCTCTCCCCTTGTCTGTCCCTGCACTGTGCTGATCTATTCACACTGTTCTTCCTTGCCCAATCCGCCCAATGAGGAAGGAGACAGCGGCAGGAGCCACTGCTCTCTTGCATGTTGCTGGATCAATTCGGGCTCAGGTAAGAAAAAGGGGGGTAGGGGAGTTGGGGGAGCTGCAGCACAGAAGAGTTTTCCCCTAAATGCATAGAATGCATTTTCGTGACAAACTTTAGGCTTTAGAACCACTTTAGTTCCTAAGAGGGAGATCACTTCTTTGCTTCAGCATAGCTAGGTTGATTAAACAAACCATAATTTAAGCCTATGGTCTAAAGCAGAAATTGGAGATCGGATCGTTTCCGCCTTTACCAATCTCTCCGGTAAGAGAGGTAATGAACGGGGAGTGGCGAGGGGGGTGTTTACCTCTTCCGCTTCCTATAAAAGTGATCCAGTGGTGAATATGCCACCGGGACCACTTTTAGTGGATGCCGAATCATCCACTGTTTTAAAAAATACTGGAGTTATGGCAGCTAGCCATAACCCCGGTATTTAGCGTCAGTAAAGTAATGCCGTATATATACAGTGGGCGGTCTGGAAGTGGTTATCTTGTTACAATGGCCTCTAAAAGTGGGTGGGATATATTAGGCAGCAAGTGATTTGTGTTTCCCTTAAAGTTGATGTGTGGAAAGCAGAAAAAAATTTAAGGATTTGAGTAACTTTGACAAGAGTCAGATTGTAAGGACTAGACGACTGGGGCAGAGCAACTCTAAAACTGCAGCTCTTGTGGGACGTTCCTGGTCTGCAGTGGTCAGCAAATACCAAAAGTGGTCCAAGGAAGGAAAACAGGTGAACTGGCGACAGGGTCATGGGCGGCCAAGGCTCATTGATGTGGGGTGAAAGCTGGGTCTTGTATTCCGATCACAGTAGAAGAGCTACTGTAGCTCAAATTGCTGAAAAAGTTCATGCTGGTTCATATAGAAAGGTTTCAGAGCACAATGCAGTTTGTTGTGTATGGGGCTGTGTAGCTATAGACTGGTAAGGGTGCCCATGCTGACCTGTGTTCACAGCCAATAGCACCTACAATGGGCATTTGAGCATAAGAACTGGAAAACAGAGCAATGGAAGAGGGTGGCCTGGTCTGATGAATCACGTTGTTTCTTTAACATTACGTGGATGACCAACTACGTGGGTGTCACTTACCTTGGGAAGAGACTACAATGTACTATGGGAAGAACAATCCATGGAGGCCCCACCTCGCAACTTAGAGGACTTAAAGGATCTGCTACTGACAGCTTGGTGCCAGATACCACTGCATACCTTCAGAGGTCTAGTGGATTCTTTACCCTGATGGGTCAGGGATGTTTTGGCGGCAAGAGGGGGACATACTCAATATTAGGTGGGTGGTCACAATGTTATAGCTGATCAGTGTATATGCCATTTTAATGTAATCACATGGCTGAAGTTGGTAATCTGACACTACCTGGTCTGCATATTCTAGGCTTGGCAGCTGGAAATTTCAGAAGACTGCAGTACAGACAGCCAAAGGGTTCCGCAGAGCATGGCCAGCCCTTTACACAGGACCAATACTGGCTTACAAAAGGTTATATGAAGGGAGGCTGTGTGTATTTACATAATAATTTCATGTTTGACTCTTTAGGTATTTAATTTCAATTAAATTTCAATTTTAATACATTTTCAGTCCACCAAACCATACATGGGTAAAAATCCATACGGAAGATTAACATGGAACACCAATAAAACTGCTCAGAATTGTAATTGCGTGACTTGAAACTATCTATGGTGCCAGCATCCCAATATTTTCAAGAATACAAAAGTAACATCGAGTGAAACGGTCTTTACAGGCACCATATATCAAACAGCCAGTATATAAAATTATAAAAATGTTATTATCTTCAGATGGAAACATTCACAGGTAATACATTGTTACATATCGTATATTTCATGCAACAGTATTGTGTATCTATGACACCACATATACCAACATGTTTATCTCATATATCACCAATATAGTGTCCATGTTTCAGGACTTGCTCTTTCTCAGGGGCAACCCAATGCACAAAGAGGGTAGATAGATGGTACACATAATATGTAGATAAATAGCCTGCAAGTAAAATATAAAATCATGCCACGCCATGTGTTCCTAAAAGGGAGAAGAGGGAAGCCTGCCTGTACCCGCAGAGATCCTGGAGGAGCTTTATGGGTGGCAGAGAAACCGTCCAGTGGCATGGCCGATTGCAGCCCAACAACAAGAGGAGGACAGTCCGTATTATGCAATAATCCACTTGAATTTGCAGCATGAAAAATCTATCAATGGATGGCAGGAGAAATGCAGTAATGATGCATTTTGGGTATATGGTTTTTTTTTTTGCTTGTTTAACCACTTCAGCTCCAGAAGGTTTACCCACCTCCAAGACCAGGCCATTTTTGCGATATGGCACTGCGTCAGTTTAACTGACAATTGCATGGTTGTGCGATGCTGTACCCAAATAAAATTGAGGTCCTTTTTTCCCACAAATAGAGCTTTCTTTTGGTGGTATTTGACCTCTGCGGTGCGACAAATTTGAAAAAAAAGAAACCCAATATTTTTTACTTTCTGCTATAAAACCTACCCAATAAAAAAATGTAAAAAAAAAAAATCGAATTTCTTCATCAGTTTAGGCGAATATGTATTCTTCTAAATGTTTAAAAAAAAAAAAAAACTCAATAAGCGTATACTGATTGGTTTTCGCAAAAGTTATACCGTCTACAAACTATGGGATATTTTTATGGAATTTTTATTTTTTTAACCAGTAATGGTGATGATCAGAAATTTTTAACAGGACTGCCACTTTGCAGCGGAGAAATCTGACACTATGACACCTATTGGGGACCAGCGACACCAAAACAGTGATTAGTGCTAAGAAAATGCACTGTTACTGTACTAACGACACTGGCAGGGAAGGAGTTAACATCAGGGGCAATCAAAGGATTAAATGTGCTCCTGTAGAGTGGTGTGTGTGTTTAGGCTGTGAGAAGACAGAGACCTGTTTTCCTACCTAGCAGAAACACAGGATCTCTGTCTCTATTCTGCCTCTCTTGTGAACGATTGGAGATGTTCCGACCCGATGTCCGCTGGACGCGCTGATTGGCTCCCGTTGTGTCCAAATCACAGCGGGAGCTGGTCGCCAGCCACGAGCGTGCGTGTCCCAAACCTAGAAGAGGCAATCACGTACCTACGTGCTTTCACCTGTAGGGGCCGGTCGGCAAGCTATTAACCGGTTGTCGACCGCCGCACGACTATATACTGCGGCGGTCAGCCCCAGCCAGGCAGAGTGACGTATGGATACGTCACTCGCCTGTCACTGACTTGCGAGCCAATTGCGGGCGGGCGCGCGCCCGCCGCGGCTCGTTCACTGACAAGTCAGTGCGTGTGACCGGCGGACCCGATGTCCGCCGGTCACACTACGATCGCTCCGGTGAAGGGAGAAAGGCGGAGCAGCTTATGTAAACAAGCCGCCCGTCATTCTCCCTGGTGTAAAAATGAAGATCAGACGGTTCTACTATGTAGGACCGTTGATCTTTGTTTTTACACCAATAGCAATGTCCCTGCACAGTTAGAATCACGCCCCTAAGACACACTTAACCCCTCCCTGTCCAATAAAGTTAACCCCTTCCCTGCCAGTGTCATTTTTGCAGTAACAGTGCATATGTATAGCACTGATTACTGCAGTAATGTCACTGGTACCCCCAAAAGTGTCAAAAATGTCAGTCAAGGGTCCGATCTGTCCACCGCAATGTCGCAGTACCGAAAAAAAAATCGCAGATCGCCGCCATTACGCGTTAAAAAAAAAAACACCAAAAATGACAAAAATCTTTCCCTTTGTTAGTAAACGCGATAACTTTTGCGCAAACCAATCAAAATACGCTTTTTGCGATTTTTTTTTACCAAACATATGTAGCATAAAACAAATTGGCCGAAAATGTTAAAAAATTTTGATCTTTACATTTTTTTGGGGGGAATTTCATATAAAAAAATGTGAAAAATATTGTTATTTTTGCAAAAGTGACGCTCTTTTTTTGTTTATAGCGCATGATCAAAAAATCGCACAGGTGATCAAATACCACCAAAAGAAAGCTCTGTTTGTGGGGAAAAAAAGGACGTCAAATTCGTTTAGGTACAGCGTCGCACGACCGCGCAATTGTCCGTTAAAGTCACGCAGTAAAAAATCGCAAAAAAAACCCCTGGTCTTTTAGCAGCCAAATCCTCTGGGGCTTAAGTGGTTAAAGCTGAACTCCAGGCAAACACACAAATGTTTTACCTACCAATGGATCTGTATTTATGTACATGCAGTTCTGAGATTTACAGAGCTCTGCCACACTGCAAAGCCCTGCTTGAGAGGGCAGGAGACCCATATTTTCTCTCTTGCAATTCAATAACACACACAGGTCTGATCCCTCTTGGAGGCAGACTTGAACAGTATAAAAAATAGCAAGAGACTAATGAGCTCTTCATTTTCCCCTTCTGCTCTCTCCTCAAATTGGCTCCCTGCAATGCAGCACAACTGATTGACTCCTTGTGCTGCTTCTCCCTGTTCCTCTTTGAGCTCAGATGTCCAGGGACTGCAAAAGGCTGATAACAAGTTAAATACAGCTACGTACTCTGCTTAGAATTTTGAAAAAAATCAACTAAAGGATGTATTCCTAATTAGAGAACTGCAATAAAGGATGTCTTTTTTTTCCCCATCTTCCTGGAGTTCTACTCTAATGTTTTAAAAGTATCTTCTGATAACATAGAGATCCCACAACATGCCACAAACAGAAGGTGTAACAGATTGTAATAAGCTTTGTCAGTCCTGTTATACTCGCCATAGTTCTTTTATCCAACTTGTTTTCACAGCTGTCATAAGATCACTGAAATTAGGACCCTCCAGATTGTTTCGAGACAAGTCAAGCTTCCACAATGTCTTGTTATGTCTTATTCCAGATGCCAGATGAAGGCAGGAACTGTCTGTCAGGTGATTATTATGCAAACTGTAGAAGAAAAGAAAACAGTAAAATGTATGCAATTTTTTTTTTAGTTTTGGCTATAGCAGGAACCATTTAGATATTATATTCCAACTGGGGAGATTCAATCTCACAATTTGTCCAGTTGACCATTGCCACAGCAACAGAAAGTGATGGGAAACCAAATTCCTGCAGTAATTGCTGGACCCAGTGTCATTGAGAAGAATAATGCCCCATTGTTGGTGTCAGTGGAAGGAATAGTGCCCCATCAATACTGTCAGTGGGTGGAATGGTGCCTATCAATGATGTCAGTGGGTGGAATGGTGCCTATCACTGATGTCAGTAGGAAGAATGGTGCCCATCATTTATGTCAATGGGAGGAATAGTTCCCCACCAGAAGTGTCAGTGGGATAAAAAGTGTCCCATCAATGCTGCCAGTAGAAAGAATAGTGCTCATTATTTGTATTATTGTGAGGAACAGTGCCCCAAGGACTTGTAAGGGTGAGCAAAGGGCTGCAGTTTGGGGAGCACAAATCAACATTTTAAACTTTTGACAGTTTTGAAAATTAAAGCCACTTAAGATTAAAAATTTAAATAAAATGTTCCTATTCAACAGTTTTATTGAAAGCTTTTAGTACAAAAAAAGCTTCAGAGAGTTACAGTATATCCAGTAAAAAAATTGTACATACAAGTTTACATAATGGAGATAATAAAATAAAGTGCACTATCTTTTCTGTATGTGATCAAAAATCACTGGATATATAAAAAAAAGTCCACAGTGGCCTGAAAGTGCTATGAACATGGACCAATTAATGAATTCACAATGGTGTAAAAAGTGATAAAAATCATTAAAGTAAAAAAAAACTGCTACAAATAACATAGATCGTGTAAAATGACAGTCTCTGGTTTTATGAAACTGTGTAACAGTTTCATAAAACCAGTGCTGAAGCAAGTAACCCCTTCCAACCCATAAAACACGTGCCACCAATGGAACGTCTGGATCAATGTATGCTAAGGAACTTGAATAGCTGCACAGTAATATATCTCAGGGAATTGCTATAAGAATTAAATGCAGCTGGAGTAGTTCCAAAAAGCTAATTGGATTGTAGGATTTGTCTACTTCTGAGTCCCAGGTTTGCACCTTTTGAAAAGGTAAAATTGTTGGAATATATCCCTTGAATAGTGTCAAAGAAAAGTCAAATATATCCAATTGTTCAAAAAGGTCACACCAAGAAAAGGGATGGATGTGAGCCTGCTTACCCCGTTCAGATGTCCAAATATTATTCACTTGAAGTGGACTAGTTACCTCCATTCCAAAAGTATCTTCGGGCTTTCTTCCTATTCCAGCACCCATCCATATATGGGTGACCTTTTAATCCCAGTGCCGGTGTTCCGTGAGAATTACCTACCCGTGAGAAAAACCTACCCCTCGTCACTTCCGGTTCACGGCACTGTATGGAATGCAGCCGTTACATTAAAACAGCGGGGCTGCAATACGAATCATCTCCGCTCCTGTGGCTGTCACTTCCCTGCTCTCGGCAAGTAAATATAAAAGCGGCGGCGGGTGTATGTAAACATAAATCACGGAGACGCCAGCCGCTTTTATATTTACTTGCCGAGAGCAGGGAAGTGACAGCCACAGGAGCGGAGATGATTCGTATTGCAACCCCGCTGTTTTATTTAACCGCCGCGTGGGTAGGTTTTTCCCACGGTACACCGTCCTATTTCCATACTAGTGCGCATGCGCACTAGTTAGCTCCTCTGTCGTCCCTTTAGGTATCCGGCCCTGTGAGCATGCGCACTGCTGCGCTGCTCAGCTGTTCCTGGCCGGAAGTGACGAGGGGTAGGTAATTCTCACGGGGTAGGTAATTCTCACGCTACACCGGGATCCAAAGCATAATAGGTGCTGCTCCAGCTGGCCCATCATACGTCCCAAGAGAGGGCTCCCCACAACTCGCTATTTCCTTATCAGATGTCAGGTTGGGCACACAGTCCTTCTGTTACTCAGCAAGGTGTCTCCTCTGGGTCAGAGAACAGCTGATCCTAGACATGGCTGTGACGTCTCTACGTTTTGCTATGTCAAGCATAGCTTCGTCAGGATGACACTTCCCAACACTCACATGGGTTAAATTGGAATCTTCTGAGGGGGGCCGTCCATAGTACAATTAACATAAGGTGACAGTGTATCCCTCTAGAATACCTCTGTATATAGGTCCACTAAATAAGCTGAAGTCTAGCTAATTACCATACCCGTTTCCCATAGGTGGAGCCCCAATGACACAACTCCTTCCATAAAGATTATTCACAGTAGCAATTACTTATACACTAATAAAAGTGATTTATAAAGTCTAGTGAGTATCAAATAGACATTAAGTGATCCACCTGAATAGGGGAGAGGGATAGTAAGCAAACGCTTGGTTACCATTAGTGATGGGCCGAACACCCCCCTGTTCGGTTAGCACCAGAATACACGGGAAAAGTTTGTTTCGAACATTCAAACTCCATTGAAGTCTATGGGACTCGAACGTCAAAAAATCAAAAGTCCTCTTTTTAAAGGCTTAAAAGCAAGTTATTGCCCAAAAAAAGACGTGTATGGGGGTCCAAGTACTGCCATGGGGGACTTTTACCAATGCAAAAAATGTTTTTTAAAACTACCGTTTTTAAAGGAGAAGTGATTTTAATGATGCTTAAAGTGAAAAAATAAAAATTCCTTTAAATATCGTACCTGGGGGGTTCCCTTAATGTGCCTGCAAAGTGGTGCATTTGTACGATGTATAGATCTTGCTACAGCAATACTGACATTTCTAAAGGAAAAATGTAATTTAAACTTGCTAGCGGCTGTAATGTATTGTCGTCTCCCCACAATACAGATAAAAAAAGAAAAAAACAGTGTAGGATCCCCTCGAGTCCCTTCGGGTCTGGTATGGATTTGGATCTGGTACGCCAAAATTTAAAAGAAAAAAAAAACTGCCCAGGGCGCAGGAACGAGCACTGCTGTTAAAAATTTGATACAAATTTGAAATAGCATGTACTTGTCATACAGGTGCAGAAAATTTGGGCCTTGGTTTTTGGTGGTGCCTGAACACAGCAACTCCTCGCCAGGGCCGGCCTTTGGGGTGTGCGAGCTGTGCAGCCGCCCAGGACACCATGGGCAACACACCTGAAAAAAAAATGACCAAGGCGGGCCTGAAAGGTATACTGAGCATGCACCGCCGCCGCTCAGGAAAGCCCGTACGCGCTCAGCTATTCTCGGGCAGATGGCGCATGTGCGCTGACGTGTTGGTGCCGGGCGGCGCCATTTTTAAATACAAGGCGCCTCACCAAGCGGTAAGTGAGACCCCTCCGCAGCCCCTGCATCTCCTCAGGGGATGCAGTGCTGCGACCTTGGTACAGGAGATTCTCCAGGAGAGTCTCCTGTACCATGCCGCAGCACTGCATCTTCTGTACTATGCCCGCAGCACTGCCTTTCCTGTACCATGCCCACAGCCCTGCATGTACCTTGCCCACAGCCCTGCATCATGCCCACAGCCCCTGCATCTCCTGCATCATGCCCGCAGCCCCTGCATCATGCCTGCAGCCTCTGCATTTCCTGTACCATGCCCGCAGCCCCTGCATCTCCTGTACCATGCCTGCAGCCCCTGCATCTCTCTCTTATTTGTTACAAATATTTGTTTCCTCTTTGTGTATGTTTAGGTGACCAGGGGGCGAGGGGCGAAGGGTGAGGATGGGGGGCGCCACAAGATTAGCTTGCACAGGGCGCCTGAACACCTAAGGCTGGCCCTGCTCCTCGCAGTTACTCTTGCTGGCGCAGGAACGGGCACTGCTGTTAAAAATTCCATGCAAATTTGAAACCGCATGTACTTGTCATACAGGTGCAGAAAAATTGGACCTTGGTTGTTGATGGTGCCTGAACACCGCAACCCCTCACAGTTACTCTTGCTGGGCGCAGGAACGGGCCCTGCTGTTAAAAATTCTATACAAACTTGAAAACGCATGTACTTGTCATACAGGTGCAGAAAAATTGGACCTTGGTTGTTAGTAGTGCCTGAACACCACAACCCCTCGCAGTTACTCTTGCTGGGCGCAGGAACGGGCCCTGCTGTTAAAAATTAGATCCGAAATTGAAATTGCATGCACCTGTCATACAAGTGCAGAAAAATTAGGCCTTGGGTGTTGGTAGTGCCCTAAACCAAAAACATTGTCTTAAGCTAGCATTATGAAGATCGAGAAATAGGATAGGCAGCATATGCAGTCTATAAGGGATGGCAGACCCCTAGCAAATTCAATCAGTTACATCAGCACCAGGGGCTTGATAGCTGCTGTTGATCCAGGACTGATTCATTTAAATAAAAGTCAGCTGGTCAACGGAGTCTGTGGACAGACGCACCCTTTTGTCCCTCACAAAACCTCCAGCACTGAATTTCCATTCGGAAAGCATGCTGGAAGCAGGACAGGCCAGTAGCTCCATTGGATATTGAGCAAGTCCTGGTCAGTGGTCCATCCCCGTGACCCAGTAACTCAGTGGATGCTCAGTTGGAAAGGTCTCCAAGTCTGCTCTTGCCCCTAGATAATCCTGCACCACATGATAGAGACGCTGCCGGTGGCTGCTTAAACCTAACAGCCCTGGATGCTGAGGTCTAAAGAATTGGTTAAAGGCATCGGTCAGCCAGCCACCTTCTCCACCTCTTCTACTTTGGCTGATCGGTGCCTCAGAAACACGTCCAAAAAACTTTAACCTCCCAGTATCTGGAAAGGTGTTACACAAATTTTTCTTCAAGGAGTCCCCAAGATGTTTCACCCTCTGCTCCCTCTGTGAAGGCAGGATGAGCTCTGCAACTTTACCCTTGTAACGTGGATCAAGAAGGGTTGCCAACCAGTAATTATCCCTCTCCTTGATACCATGAATCCTTTGGTCCTTTTGCAGGCTTTGAAGAATCAGGGAGCCCATGCAGCATAAGTTTGAGGAGGCATAAGATTCTGAGTCCTCTGGATCACTAAGGATGACATTGTCAGGAGCAACTGCCAAGTACAACTCCTGGGGTTTCTGGGGAATGACAATCATCTCTTGAAGACTGCTGTATGTTATCCTCTACGTCCATGCTGCCGAAATCCTCCTCCCCCTCCTCCTTTTGCTCTTGTGTGTTTTGTCGCCCCGCAGGAATGATATCTGCATAAAGGGGGCCTTGTGAACAAAGGAAGTCCTCCTCTTCCTCCCACTGTTCTGCTTCTAGTGCCCTGTCCATGATTCGACCAGGCGTGTGCTCCAGCAGGAAGAATAGAGGGATAGTGTCACTGATGCATGCATCATCGTGGCTCACCATCCTTGTGGCCTCCTCAAATGGTGAAAGGACAGTGCATGCATTCTTTATCAGCAGCCACTGGCATGGCAAAAAGAAGCCAAGCTCCCCTAAACCAGTCCTTGTGCCATACTCACACAGTTATTCATTGATGGCCCTCTGCTGCGTGTGCAGCCGCTGCAGCATTGCAAATGATGAGTTAGACCTGGTGGGCATGTCACAAATGAGGCGGTTGGTGGACAGGTTGAATTCCCATTGAATGTCAGATAGCCGAGCACTGGCATTGTACGACCGCCGGAAATGGCCAGAGACTTTTCTGGCCTGCCTCAGAAGATAATGTAAGCCCAGGTACGTGTTCAAGAAATGCTGCACCCAAAAAATTCAGGACATGTGCCAAGCATGGAACATGTGTCAAGTGTCCCTGTCGGATGGCGAAGAGAAGGTTGGTGTCATTGTTGCATACAACCATTCCTGGCTCAAGCTGCCATAGCGTCAACCACCTCTCAGCCTGCCCCTGCAAGCTGACAGAATCTCTGGCCCTGTGTGGATCCTGTCCCCTAGACAGACCAACTGAAGCACTGCATGGCATCTTTTAGCCTGACTGCTTGCGTAGCCCCTTGAATGCTTAGGGAGCACTGCTGGTTCAGAGGACAATTCAGCAGAAGAGGACATAGAGGAAGAAGAAGAGGAGGGGGTGGAGTAGACAGATGTGGAAGAATCCGCACCAGCTTTTTGGAGGCATGGGGGCAGAACACGCTCCAGCACTGAACCCTGTCCTGCATCCTTCCCAGCTGCCAGCAGAGTTACCCAGTGCGGCGTGAAAGAAATATAATGTCCCTGCCCATGCCTGCTAGACCAAGAGTCAGCCGTAATGAGAACCTTCCTGCTGACTGCTCCGTCCAAGGAGGCCAAAACACTAAAGAAAACACCCAAGGACCAAGAGAGGTCCAGGAAAGCGGGACTATATCGGCATGTGTATGGTTGGAGGGATGCAATCCCAACACCACTATGTAAAAAACATATACAACTTTTTTTGCCATATGGTTAAAAAAGACAAAAATAACATAACAGAATAACAGACATATATATTAAAATACATGGATCCGTGATTACTATGTGCTTGTGATGGATACAATATACCACACCAACGGATCTCGATGTATGTGCAGTCTAGAGGTCCCTGAAAATCCAACGCGTTTCACAATTATAGCTTTGTCAGGGCACTACAAAGACCAGATAGATGCTGCACTAAAGAAATATGAAAGAAATGTATACATTATAATCATAATTTTACATTTACATCAAATGTTACATTAGTATACAGTTTCATGATTGTGCTGACCTGAAAATAAGGCAGGCAGGAGAACCACACTTCTGTGCAGGTGTCGGGAGCCCTTTAAAGTGGACCAGTGTCAGTGGTGGGAAATAAATTTCATATTGGGGGCAAAATAAGCCCCTACACGAAAAACAAGGGCTAATTGTGTTACAGAGTACCAGAAAAGTCTCTGAATACCTATGTATATATCATAGACAATGATGAGTTAGATCCTCACTGGTCACATGTGGGGAGGCGTACCAACCACCATGGATTCTGTTTGTATAAATGCAAAATAGATATTATGAGTGTATGGTAAATATACCTCAAAATAAACAGAAAAGAGGGGGGGGGGGGAGAGGAAATCTCCCACAGATATTTAAATCATAATGCCAAGAGAGGGTGGGGTTTGATCTCGTGAGAGCTTGAGGTAGTAGGTTTTGCCTCCTGTAACTATAATGGGGGGGGGTATTCTGGTGCCTCAAGCCAGGGGTGTGGGACTTTATGGGCAAGTAATGTTTGTACAACAATTGTAAAAGACAATTTAATTTGTTTGACATAAAGTATACATAGTTCAAGGGAATACATATATGATATGTTACATATGTGCTTGGGTAAGGAGCTTGGGTAAGGAGCCCAAGAGTGAAAAGGTGACAAAATCTTTGAAAAAGGCTTTCACAGTAGCTGAAACGCGTCAGCATATTGGATGACCTCTGTGACTATTCCTTTAAACAACCTACAGGAAATACAGAGACAACATCCATATTAATGTCACCATACCCATACCTGTCACAGATTCCTATGAATCGTTTTTCTATCCTTTTCACTCTTGGGCTCCTTACCCAAGCACATATGTAACACATCATATATGTATTCCCTTGAACTATGTATACTTTATGTCAAACAAATTAAATTGTTTTTTACTATTGTTGTACAAACAATACTTGCCCATAAAGTCCCACACCCCTGGCTTGAGGCACCAGAATACCCCCCCCCCCCCATTAAATCATAATGCCATACCTCTCAATCCTATATCCGTGGAACCAGAAGGACCAGAAAGCCTATTATAGTGTCCTGTTGTTAGAGACTCATAGAGTATGAAGCCCGGCAAATTAAGAGCAACATCCCACCTAAGGACAGATCCAAAAGAGCATATGCTAGTAAGTATAATTAGGGGTGGCTTGCATAGAGGGAAAAGAAACCCCCATTTATCTCCCCCAGGAAAACCTTACATACCTTGCCACACAGCATCTCCAGTGTGTACTGCCTCGCTCTTTCCAGTCATCTGACCGGCTTATAAAGGGCGCCAGCTCTGCCTATTTGGCAAATCAAGTCAGCTGCGGTAGAGACAAAATTGTCCACAGCCTACAGCTGTGAGATGAGCCCGTGTGTCACGTCCGCACACCGGCGGAGGTGGCGTCGGCAGAGCGGCGGAAGTCCAAAGAAGACTAACCACAGAGAGAAACCTCTCTGTAACCGCCGCAACCCGTCCGCCCCCTAGAGGGCTGAGGATGAACTTACCACAAAACACCTGCTAGAAGTACAGATGATCTCATGCCTGCTAAATTCAAGCCTGCAACAAAACAAACAATGAATGCCAATCAAAACGATTACATTACATCACTGTTACATTGCATTATTGCCAATAAAAATCGGTGTGAAGCAGAAGGAAGAGCCCCTGAGATGCACAAGGGTATACAGCAATTATGCCCTTAATATTATTGGTGCTGGTTCACCACCAAAAAAAAAATCCACATCTGGCGCAGAAGGAAGAGCACCTGAGATGCACAAGGGGGTACAGCAATTATGCCCTTAATATTATTGGTGCTGGTTCACCACCAAAAAAAACACCCACGTCTGGAGCAGAAGGAAGAGCGCCTGAGATGCACAAGGGGGTACAGAAATTATAGCCCTAATATTATTGGTGCTGGTTCACCACCAAAAAAAAACATCCATGTCTGGCACAGAAGGAAGAGCACCTGAGATGCACAAGGGGGTACAGCAATTATGCCCTTAATATTATTGATGCTGGTTCACCACCAATAAAAAAACACCCACGTCTGGAGCAAAAGGAAGAGCACCTGAGATGCACCAGGGGGTACAGCAAATATGGCCTTAATATTATTGGTGCTGGTTCACCACCAAAAAAACACCTACATCTGGAGCAGAAGGAAGAGCGCCTGAGATGCACAAGGGGGTACAGCAATTATGCCCCCAATATTATTGGTGCTGGTTCATCACCAAAAAAAACAACAACCCACGTCTGGAGAGAAGGAAGAGCACCTGAGATGCACAAGGGGGTACAGCAGTTATGGCCTTAATATTATTGGTGCTGGTTCACCACCAAAAAAAAGCATCCACATCTGGCGCAGAAGGAAGAGCACCTGAGATGCACAAGGTTGTACAGCAATTATGGCCCTAATATTAATGTTGCAGGTTCACGACCAAAAAAACACATACATCTGGAGCAGAAGGAAGAGTGCCTGAGATGCATAAGGGGGTACAGCAATTATGCCCCCAATATTATTGGTGCTGGTTCATCACCAAAAAAAAAAACAACCCACGTCTGGAGAGAAGGAAGAGCACCTGAGATGCACAAGGGGGTACAGCAGTTATGGCCTTAATATTATTGGTGCTGGTTCACCACCAAAAAAAAGCATCCACATCTGGCGCAGAAGGAAGAGCACCTGAGATGCACAAGGTTGTACAGCAATTATGGCCCTAATATTAATGTTGCAGGTTCACGACCAAAAAAACACATACATCTGGAGCAGAAGGAAGAGTGCCTGAGATGCATAAGGGGGTACAGCAATTATGCCCTTAATATTATTGGTGCTGGTGTGCCAACAACAAAAACTCCCACATCTGGAGCATAAGGAAGGGCGCCTGAGATGCACAAGGGGGTACAGCAATTATGGCCCTAATATTATTGGTGCTGGTTCACCACCAAAAAAAACACCCATGTCTGGGTAAGAAGGAATAGCGCCTGAGATGCACAAGGGGAGCAGCAATTATGGCCTTAACATTATTAGTGCTGCTGCGCAAAAAATAAAAAATAAAAAAATCGCTGCTGACGCAGAAGGATGTACTACCACAAAGAAGGGGGAGTACTAATATTGCAGCAACAGAACCTGATGCTGCTAAAAAAAATTACAATTATTTGGAATGAAAAGTTTTTATATGTGTGTGTGTGTATATGTATGTATGTTTGTATATACAGTATATATATATATATATATACATACATACATGCAGTAGCAGAGCGTCCCAGAGAGAGTCGGGAAAAGTCCTGTTCGGGGTTTATACATCCCCCAGGCACCTCTCATACACCTTTAGGGATCTCTGATCCATGATCCAGTTCGGATCTTGGTCCTCTCCCCCAGGCCAATTTAAACTCACCTGAGACAGACAGCCAGGGCTCTCTCAGCCTGGGAAATCAGACAACATTTGTCTAGGAGAGCAGAAGGTTGGTAAAACTGTCAGATTGTGTCTGTGGAAGCTGACAAGCGGTAGGCTTGCTCAGCCTGTTAGTGAGGGCCTGCATTGTGTATAGTAAGTGCCGGGACATGGCTTGGTTTTTGTTTTGTTCTTATTTCTCCTACTTGTTTTTCCTTAAAGCGTACAGCACCTGTATATAGACTTGTATATAGCACCAATAAACACCGCACTGTTTGTCACTACCTCACTGGATTTGGTATCTGTGCCTGAAAAACTGCTTATCCCAGGGAGCTTTGTACCTGCTACCTGTTCCCCAGCTCACAATACACATATATACTGTGTGTATGTGTGTGTGTGTGTGTGTATATATATATATATATATATATATATATATATATATATATATATATATATATATATATATATATATCTCAATGAAATAAAAAATGGCATCAGTGGGGAGACACAGACGTGGCCCCACTACAGTCACAGCACAGCACTAAACTGACTGCAGTACACTGTGTAACATAAGAATCAGCCCTACACTACACTGCAATGGCTGATAAATATATACATACTGCTCTGGCGGATATATACACTGGACTTGGCTGATATATATATACTGCACTGGTGGATATATAGTCTACAATAGCTGATAAAATATTTACTCCACTATCTCCTGCAATAGCTGATAAATATATATATCTACTACACTGGCTGATCTATTAATAGATAAACCGCACACTCGACTAACTACCCTGCCTAATCTCCACTCCTAACACACTACACACGGCTGCCGTTTAAGCAGCCTTTATATAGTGTGGGGCGTAGACTTAGCCCCTGAGCCATGATTGGCTCTAGGTATTCTGCCTTTGGCCAATCATGGACATTGTGTTGTGATTGGCCAACGCATACAGGTCAAGGTGCATGCTTTGGCCAGTCACAAGCGTTGCATTATGGCGTGCGAATTTCCGGCGAACGGCCACATTTGCTTGTCGTTCGACTTGAACTCAAAGTTCATCCCTAGTTACCAGGGTATGTATCTTCATTCCTTGGCTTACTGATTTTTTTGTACAATATGTCTTTTTGGTTTATTGCAGGACACCACGAAAGTTGTTTAGACACTGGTAAGTTCATTTGATAGATACTCTATCCCCTTTTTGTTGTTTGGAATAAGGCATCACTTTTGGAGTGTTCTGAGGGATTGGTGAGCTATGAGCTTAGAAACGATTAAAAAAAAAAATGTGACGAAAAGACAATTAGAAGAAATCTGAGAGAGAAGGGAGAAAAAAGAGGGGGAATTAATGAGAAAAGGAAGTGAGGTCGATGAAGGTGCGGGGTAGGTAAGTTACCTTCTCCCATAGGCCACAAAGGTACCCACAAGTTTAATGCTCTTGGGTCTAGTAAGAAGTAGGATATGCATGGGGACAACATTTTGAGAACATTTCTTGTGGGCGTTGAAGGAACTGGCAAATAATTTGTTCATTAGCCATAGTTCAATTCATTCGACAAATAACCCCACTGAAGCTAAGTGCTAGAGACTTCCAAGAAAATTTGCTTGGTGGTGATAAAAATAAAGTCATTCGATTTTGATGCTGCACATGGGATATTTGATGGAGTTGTTCAGAAAAGTTTTAATTGGATCCTTGCATATGTCACAGCCCAGAACTGTATATATTTATGTGAAAATGTGTATCCAAAATCTATGAGCCTTGGGGCATACCCCCATTATATGTAACATTAGGCCTATCTGTCCACAGGTACAGAAATACATGGTGAATATTGGGGTACGAGTTTAGCAATTTGGGAAGTGGTAAGGTGCCACTGGAAAAGGGCTTTGTTTGAACTGAACAAGGCCAAAATGCTGAAAAAACATCTTGCCATAGAAGTTTATATTTCTATCCAATCCAGCGCTGTCCCGTGTGCAGCAGTGCTGCTTCTCTCTTACTGCATTCACAGGAGTCTCTGATGGAAGCAGGAGCTATTGGTTTCTTCTGCTGATATTCAATCCTGTGAGGAGGGAGCAGGGGTGGAGCACCCGCATGGCTGTCCCCCTCAGCAGCTGGCATGCTAAAGGGGCACTCGGAGAAAGTGCCAGCGGGGGACTCCAGAAGAGGAGGTAAGGGACTGCTCTCTGCAACATGTTTATTATTTTACTGTAAAAAATAAATGTAAAAAAAAATAAGCTTTACAAAGACTTAAATGCATTCCTTACATCAAGGAACAAAGCTCCCAATACCTAGTCCAACCACTCCCATCCCTAAGCACTTACCTGGCTCCTGTCACTGCTCTAGTGTTGTCTTGGCTGCAGCACCTCTCCTCTCACTTCCTGGTCTCACAGGACCTCATACTGCCAGTAAAACTCCTGTGAGGAGGGAGTGGGGAGTGTGGCTTACCAGCACTGTGTGCATCTATGGACACACACCCTGACTAGAGAACAAAGGTGCATGGGTGCCTCCATACACCTGGCTTGCTAAGGAGGTACCTGGTAGGAGAAGCGGACAGTACTGGCAGGGGACTGCCATAGAGGAGGTAGGGACTGCTCTGATTGGTATAACAACTTTTTGATTTTAATAAAAAAGTTAACCTTTATTATCACTTTAAATGAAAATTACTTTCATGAAAAAAAATAGATAGTTACGTAGTTGGTAAGGTTGAAAAAAATGCACCAGTCTATCCAGTTCAACCTGTGGCGTGTAAGCGTGCTTGTGTTTATGTCAATAGTACATTGTATCCCCATGTATATTGTGATCGCTAAGGTGCCCATCCAATAGTTTTTGAAACTATCGACGCTCTCTGCTGACACCACTGCTTTCTGCTCTGACTGTAAAGAACCCTCTATGCAGTTTAAGGTTAAACTGCTTCTCTTCCAGTTTCAGTGAATGGCCACGTATCTTTTTAAATTTCCCTTGACTGAAAAGTTTTTCCCTATGCTAGGGTCACCAGTACGGTATCTGTACATCGTATCATATAATATCCCCAATCAAGCGTCTCCTCTCCAAAGAGAATAAGTTCAATGCTTGTAGTCTTTCCCCATAGCTGAGCATCTCTAGTCCCGTTATTAGCTTTGTTGCCCTTCTCTGGACTCTCTCCGGTTCCAGCACATCCTTCTTAAGAACTGGTCCCCAGACCTGGACTGCATACTCAAGATGCGGCCAGACCAGAGTCTTGTAGAGTGAGAGAATTATCATTCTATATCTGGAGTAAATCCCCTTTTTAATGCATGCCAATGTTCTGTTGGATTTGCTTGCAGCAGCTTGCCATTGCAAAGCCTGTTATCTACTAGGACCCCCCGGTCCTTTTCCATCCTAGATTCCCCCAGAGGTTCTCCCCCCTAGCGAGTAAATTGCATTCGTATTTTTAGCACCCAAATACATTTTTCAACATTAAACCTCATTTGCCATGTAGTTGCCCACTCCATTATTTTATTTTGGTCTTCTTGTAAGTTTTCCACATCCTGAGCAGAAGTTATTGACCTGTTTAGCTTTGTATCATCAGCAAATAGTGAGATTGAGTTATTTATACCAACCTCTATATCATTTATGAATACAATAAACAGAATTAGTCCCAGGACAGATCCTTGGGGTACCCCACTTACCACACCGGACTATTCAGAGTACTCTCTATTTATCCCCACTCTTTGGACCCACCCCTGTAGCCAGTTTTCAATCCAGGTACTCACCCTATGGTCCATGCCGACAGACCTCCGTTTGTAAAGTAAATGTTTGTGAAAAACTGTATCAAATGACTTTGCAAAATCCAGATACACCACATCCACAGGCCTTCCTTTATCTAGATGGCAGCTCACTTCTTCATAGAAGGGTAATAGATTGGTCTGGCAAGAGCAATTCTTCGTGTATCCATCCGTGATGATTACTACTAATGACACCATTTTCATTACTACTAAAACCTTGGATATAGTCCCTTATCATCCCCTCCAATAGCTTGCAGACTATTGATGTTCGGCTAACTGGCCTGTAGTTCCCAGGGGATATATCCCTGTCCTTTTTTAAATATTAGTACCACGTTGGCTTTTCTCCAGTCATCTGGTACCATTCCAGTCAGTAATCTGTCCATAAAAATGATGAACAATGGTCTAGCTATCACCTGACTGAGTACCTTAAGGACCCTCAGGTGTAAGCCATCTGATCCTGGTGACTTAGTTATTTCTATAAAGTTTTTCAATTATATTTCTGATACTGTCTTCTGTTAGCCATTAGGGTGCATTCTGTTTTATTACATTACAGTCTGATTATTACTGTATATCCTCCTGTTTCCTTTGTGAAAACTGAGGTGAAGAATGCATTTAAAACCTTTGCCTTCTCTTTGTCTTTTGTAAACCAATTCCCTTTCAACCTTTATGGAGCCAATATGTTCTGGCCTCACTCTTACTGTTTATATATTTAAAGAATTTATTGGGTTTATTTTTTTATTTTTTTTACTCTTCTCTGCTATGTGCCTTTTTGCTGCCCTGATTGCGCTCTTACATTTTTATTGCATTCTTTGTATTGTTGGAATGCTGACAATGACCCCTCAGCCTTGTATTTTTAAATGCCTTTTATTTTGTTTTTATAAGCATTTTATGTTAACCACTTGCCGACCGCCGCAAGTACATATACTGCGGCGGTCAGCCCCTCCTAGGCAAAGTGACGTACCGGTACATCACTCGCCCACAAGCCTCTAGGGGGCGAGCGTGCGCCACCGGGGGCGAGCGCTACCGCCCCTGCTCTTTCCCTGACATCCCCGTGCGAGTGACCAGCGGCTCCGATGTCCGCCGGTCACACGCGATCTCCCGCGCTGGAGAGGGGGAAAGGCAAGCGGCTAATGTAAACAAAGTCGCTTGTCATTCTACCTGGTGTAACTGCAGAGACTATACGATCCTGATATGTAGGATCGTATGTCTCTGTGGTTACATCACAAGCCACGCCCCTTGACAGTTAGAATCACGCCCCTAGGGACACACTTAACCCCTTGATCACTAATAAAGTTAACCCCTTCCCTGCCAGTGTCATTTTTACAGTAACAGTGCATATTTATATCACTGATTACTGTAGTAATGTCACTGGTACTCCCAAAAGTGTCAAAAATGTCAGTCAGGGGTCCGATCTGTCCGCCGCAATGTCGCAGTCCCGGAAAAAAAAAATCGCAGATCGCAACCATTACTAGTTAAAAAAAAAAACAATAAAAATGACATAAATCTTTCCCGTAGTTAGTAAACGCAAAAACTTTTGCGCAAGCCAATCAAAATATGTAGCAGAAAACAAATTGGCCTAAAATGTTAAAAAATTTAGATTTTTACATTTTTTTTTTTTTGAGAATTTCATATAAAAAAATGTGAAAAATATTGTTTTTCAAAATTGTCGCTCTTTTTTTGTTTATAGCGCAAAAAGTAAAAATCGCACAGGTGATCAAATACCACCAAAAGAAAGCTCTGTTTGTGGGACAAAAAGGTCGTCAATTTCATTGGGGTACAGCGTTGCACGACCGCGCATTTGTCCGTTAAAGTCACGCAGTGCCGAATCGCAAAATAGGCCCTGGTCTTTGAGCAGCCAAATCCTCCGGGCCATCGACCTGGAAGTGACGTCACCATGGCGTCCCGACGCGTTGCGTCACAAAAACATGTGACTTTATCAACTTTATCACATGTTTCTGTGACGCAACGCGTCGGGGCGCCGTGGTGACGTCACTTCCAGGTCGACGGCCGTGACCGGAAGTAGGAAGTCGTTTGTGAGAATGAATGCTGTGACCGCATTGGCGGTTTTGAATGTTGTTCTAAGGCGCTGTTTGTTCATCTTTGATGTAAGTGCAATACTTTTACTCATCCTTATTAAATTGTTGGAAATACAGTAAACCCCCGCTCCATCGCGGTTCAGTGTTTGCGGTCCCGGTATATTGCGTTTTTTTTTGTAATGTTATTTTACTATATAAATCATTAAAAATGAAATATTTTTGTGTTTTCCATAGCTCTTGCTATGTCTCTCAGTATCTTTTATGTGTTTAAATGAGTTTCTATTGTTTTAAAAGTGTGTTTAAAGACCTTAAAATGCTTTTACACGTACAGTGACAGTAAAAAAAACATGCCCACAATGCATTTTAATAGGGTTTTTCTATTTTGCGGATTTTCACTTTTCGCGGCTGGGTCCGGAACGTAACCCCCGCAATGGAGGGGGGTTTACTGTACTGCACCATGGGTTCCTCTCCCAATTTTTTTGGCATATGAGTACTACAACCCTGGTAGCAATTATCCCCTATCTGAGGTCCATTTGGTGATTGGGACTGCAAGACACCCATGATCTAGAGGAGACACCCCTAAAAGGTCTGCAGGTTGACAAGCGATACCTGAAACGCTCTAACGAGTGTTAGTGGAGGTGAGCGGCCATTACACTCATTCCTTTTGATATCTCAGCTCACTAAAGAATTGCACTGGGAATCACCGGAAATATTTTTCATTTTACACCGATTATTATTCAGTTTGGGAATTTTGGACTTTTTTATTGAACTTCCAATGCATGTTTCACCTTGTGATAATATTATCTACCACGTCACCTTTATATTTTGAATATTTTAATTGAAGAGTTGACAGTGGTTCACTCTTCAGAGGACATTTTTTGCCTTATATAATTTTTTATTATTTTGTGTTTTCACTGTTTGATACCCCTCACTTATCATCATTGTGTCACTGCATTTTCTGTTTATCGTCTATGAGGAAGTACAGTGGTTCACTCTTCATAGGGCACTTTCACTTTTGACCAAATTTTGTTTTTTTTCTTTTTCACTACACTTTTGTAGACACCATTTTTAGTGTCCTTCTAGTGATTATTATTGAGCACTTAATATTGGAGGAATTCACTATTTTCCTTACTCTTCATTTGCATTGAGTTTGGGTTCACGAATTTTATATCTTCACGCTGATCACCTATGCTATTTTTTCTTCACATATGTTTAATATGATTTACACAGATTGATTATCTTATATTGTGTATTTTCTAAGCGAGTTGCTTATAGTGATGGTTCACCAATTATAGAGTACCTGCGCTGATTTTATTACTTTAATCATTGTCTTTATTGTATGTGGTGACACTACACTATTGGCTGTAGGTCTCTGGTGCTCCATTTCAGATTTTTCTTCTCCTCCAAGTGATCTGCTTCCTTTTTTCCTTTGGCAGCGCATAGGTTTATTTCTTTCTATTATCAATGCAAAACGTTATGTTTGGCGTAAAAGCAACACAGCTCATCACCCTGAACACACCATCCCCACTGTCAAACATGGTGGTGGCAGCATCATGGTTTGGGCCTGCTTTTCTTCAGCAGGGACAGGGAAGATGGTTAAAATTGATGGGAAGATGGATGGAGCCAAATACAGGACCATTCTGGAAGAAAACCTGATGGAGTCTGCAAAAGACCTGAGACTGGGACAGAGATTTGTCTTCCAACAAGACAATGATCCAAAACATAAAGTAAAATCTACAATGGAATGGTTCACAAATAAACATATCCAGGTGTTAGAATGGCCAAGTCAAAGTCCAGACCTGAATCCAATCAAGAATCTGTGGAAAGAACTGAAAACTGCTGTTCACAAACGCTCTCCATCCAAACTCACTGAGCTCGAGCTGCTTTGCAAGGAGGAATGGGCAAAAATTTCAGTCTCTCGATGTGCAAAACTGATAGAGACATACCCCAAGCGACTTACAGCTGTAATCGCAGCAAAAGGTGGCGCTACAAAGTATTAACTTAAGGGGGCTGAATAATTTTGCACGCCCAATTTTTCAGTTTTTTATTTGTTAAAGTTTGAACTATATAATAAATTTCGTTCCACTTCATGATTGTGTCCCACTTGTTGATTCTTTACAAAAAATTACAATTTTATATCTTTATGTTTGAAGCCTGAAATGTGGCAAAAGGTCAAAAAGTTCAAGGGGGCCGAATATTTTCGCAAGGCAGTGTAGGTATCCCTGAATATTATTATTTCGGTTAGTCCTGTTATACTCACTCCAATGCCTCTATCTGGCTTGTTGCCACAGCTGCCATCAGATCACTGAAATGAGGACCCTCCAGATTGTTATCAGAAAGATTCAGTATCCTCAGTGTCTGGTTATTTCTTATTCCAGATGCCAGGTGGGGGCAGGACCTGTCTGTCAGGTTATTACCATTCAAACTGAAAAACAATGTTAAAAAATGGTGTAAAATTATTTACATCAAAAAAGATGTTTAAAATCTGTTACATGAATAGAAGATGAATACCCCTAAATACAAATCCAATTGTCCAATATTTTTTTTCCTAACAACACAAATTCATAAAATGGTATAACTCCTTTATCATTATAGTTTGTGAGTATATCAGACCACCTCAAAATGGACACAATAATGCTGGCCACAAACATGGCAATTTTTAAGTTTATTTCAACCATTTTTGAAAACATTAAATGGATTAAGGCAACCTACCACCAAATGTTTTGTTCATTCCTTGTTTTCATCTCTGTTGGCAGTTAGTCACCTTAATGAGCTGTTACTACTGGATTAACCATGTAAGCCCCGGAGGATTTGGCTGCTCAAAGACTAGGCCCTATTTTGTGATTCGGCACTGCGTGACTTAAACGGACAATTGTGCGGTCATGCGACGCTGTACCCAAGCAAAATTGATGTCCTCTTTTTCCCACAAACAGAGCTTTCTTTTGGTGGTATTTGATCACCTGTGAGATTTTTATTTTTTGCGCTATAAACAAAAAAACAGCGACAATTTTGAAAAAATAACAATATTTTTCACATTTTTTTATATGAAATTCCCCCAAAAAAATGTAAAAATCAAAATTTTTAAAACATTTTAGGCCAAATGGTTTTCTGCTACATATTTTTTGGTAAAAAAAAAATCGCAATAAGCGTATTTTGATTGGTTTGCGCAAACTTTATTGCGTTTACTAACTACGGGAAAGATTTATGTAATTTTTATTGTTTTTTTTTTTTTTAACTAGTAATGGTGGCGATCTGCGATTTTTTTTTTGCGGGACTGCGACATTGCGGCGGACAGATCAGACCCTTGACTGACATTTTTGACACTTTTGGGGGTACCAGTGACATTACTACAGTAATCGGTGCTAAAAATATGCACTGTTACTGTAAAAATGACACTAGTAGGGAAGGGGTTAACTTTATTGGTGATAAGTGGGTTAAATGTATTCCTAGGGGCATGATTCTAACTGTCAGGGGGCGTGGCTTGTTAGATCATAACAGAGACATACGATCCTACAGAGCAGGATCGCATAGCCTCTGTCATGATCTAAGGGAGACTGACAGACGGCTGTGTTTACATCAGCCGTCTGCCTTTCTCCCTCTCCTGAGCAAGATTGCGAGTGGCCGGCGGACATCAGAGCTGCCGGTCACACGTGCGGGGATGCCCATGAACGAGTGGGGGGCAGGAGCGTGCCTCCGGCGGCACGCGCTCCCCCCCTACAGGCTCCTGGGCGAGTACTACGTACTACGTCGGTTTGCCCAGGAGCGGCCGACTGCTGCAGTAAATATACTGACGGCGGTCGGCAAGTGGTTAAGGTGCAGCAAATTAAAAAATAAATGTGGGATAAAGAGAGTTTTTTTCCAGAGATCCCCAACAAAAATACTTCCCAACCCCTGCTAATTACTGCAGCAAATTGAAAAATCCAAATGCCCCTTTCCTAAATCCATGGTCACATGGTGTGTTATGTCTTGAATCTTTTTTTTACTAAACTGTAGGAGGGACTTCCTTCAGATGCCCACATTACAGCCTGGTGATACTTCCCATTGGCTCTACATTGAACTTGAAAACTCCACCAATCGGTGGTAATGCTACGAAGAACAAAATCCGGCAGTAGCAGGTCCAAACTGCAGCAAATGAATCAAAGTTGTTCACTCCCAGAAGAGATGCCATGAGGGGTCCCATGAAAGTGGATTCAGATAAGTTAAATTTGGCATTTCTTTGGGTGGGAAGCATTGATGGGCTTCCAATTTTGCCTATGGATTAGCTTTAAGTATTGTAAAGGTCACCTAAATCTGGTGGTTCATCTTTATAAAAATAGTTTCTGTTGCTTCAAAACAATGGATTATGGAGATATTTTTTCAAGAGGGGTTTGTCTAGAAGATCCTGGCACAGGAGAGGTACAGTATCTCACAAAACTGAGTACACCCCTCACATTTTTGTAAATATTTTATTTTATCTTTTCATGTGACAACACTGAAGAAATTACACTTTGCTACAATGTAATGTAGGCCTGTTCTGAGTGGAACCTGTCCTGCCCCCACTTATGGTCTTGGCCACTGTGCTGCAGCTCAGTTTCAGGGTCTTGACAATCTTATAGCCTAGGTCATCTTCATGTAGGGCAACAATTCTTTTTTTCAGATCCTCAGAGTTTGTTGCCATAAGGTGCCATGTTGAACTTCCAGTGACCAGTATAAGAGAGTGAGAGCGATAACACCAAATGTAACACACCTGCTCCCCATTCACTCCTGAGACCTTGTAACTCTAACGAGTCACATGACAACGGGGAGGGAAAATGGCTAATTGGGCCCAATTTGGACATTTTCACTTAGGGGTGTACTCACTTTTGTTGCCAGCGGATTAGACATTAATAGCTGTGTGTTGAGTTATTTTGAGGGGACAGCAAATTTACACTGTTATACAAGCTGTACATACACTACTTTACATTGTAGCAAAGTGTAATATCTTCAGTGTTGTCACATGAAAATATATAATAAAATATTTACAAAAATGTGAGGGGTGTACTCACTTTTGTGAGATACTGTATATGGCATACAAATAAGGAGCTATATTTATATTAGGTAAGATCACAGAAATAGTTAGTATTAAGGCTGAGGTTTTGGAAGGGTTAATGTTAGGCTTATGAGGGTTAGAATAACAGGAAGGGTTATCATTAGGATTTTAGGGAGGGTTAGCGTTAGTGTGAAGGTCAGTGTTACGGTCATATGAAGGCTTAGAGTTACAGGAAGGCTCAGTGCCAGGATTACAGGCAGGGTTAGTATGAAAATTAGGCTAAGGGGTTATTTCAGGTACTTCTATTAAATAATTTTCTTCTTCTTTTTTTTTTCTTTACAAGTGTAGCACCCTCTAATGTGTGCTACTCATGTGAGAGTAGGCACATTTTACCCTGACTCATGATTAATCCTGTGAGTCTGTATTTGAGTCAGGGGTATTAGGGTTCAGGGCAGCATAACTCATACAAATAGCTTTCTGGTGCCTCCCCCTGGTTCTAGAATGTTGAAAAATGTTCTGGAAACTAGAGGGTGGTGGCAAGGAGAGGCTGTTCTGCATATTTAGGGGGCCTTTAGCCAATCCCCAATAGGTGGGCCTGGCAGGGGACTAAGTGAGCCCCTAAATAGACATGAGTCTGTCAGGAGGCTGCCAGTGGCCCTTGAGGCTAACCCCCTAGTCTGGGGGCGGGGTTCTTTGCCTGGGGCTGGGGCTCAGGTACTGGCCTGGAAGGATCCTACGACAGGAGAAGTTGGAAGGAGGCTTTCCTGAGAGGCAGCAGGAGCAAGGAAAGGACAGATGAGTACAACAGCATGGTGCAGGGACTGACAAGGGGAGAGCCTGCTACATGTAACAGGTCTCTCTTGAAGACAGCGGTGTGCCTAAGTCTTGATCAAACCTTGTCCTGGGAGATCTCCAGTGGGACAGCTGGGAAGATGGGTGAAGAGGGTCAGTCGGGTACACTGGTGAAGAAGCAGCCAGGTGGGCTTGCATTTCCTGCAGAAGTGGAGCTGGGACCACTGTCTACAAGGGAGTTAGAGGTACTCCAGGATGCAGTTCACAACAAATGTGCTACTTTTCTAAAAGGATTTAGAGTTCCTAGCCTGTAAGGGGCTGTTGCTAATATAACAGAGGCTGTTGGCTTTTAAAATAAGTAAATCAATTGGAGCTATACAGAGAATCAAGTCAAGTTGTGCAGGGGGATCAAGTAGAGCTGTATATAAGGAGGAAGTTGTTCCTGGGGTTTTGTGTTACTGTCAAGTTTGAGGATCCCATAACTCCTATCCCCATTCAAGTTATTATCCCCTTAATAAAACATCAAAAACAAAGCTCCAGGACTGTTTTCTGTGTCTGGATGCAACAGTGCACAAAGGACAAACATTTCAAGTTGCATAATCCGAAGAATTAAGGGGCTATCCAATTACAACAGGATGGTCAGCATCTCCTGGTCAATGCCTCTACCAGAGGAAGAGGAGGGATACACCTATTCCACAAGCAAATCAATCAAATCCAAAACACTTTCGTACTGCCAGGAATTACACTATTGACCAAAATGTGTATAATCAATTTCAGCTGCTGTAAACTACCTAGTGAAAGTCACCACCAAAAGAAATATGTATAAAAATGCTGCTGATTAATTACAAACCATTTAAGACTATTAAACAACTACTTCCTAATGCATCTTGTGTATCTCAAAATATACAATTGCACATAAAACTACACATAATATTTAACATCAAATGATAATCTTAATTTCGTGCACATATAACCATAAGTGCCAAAAAGACCAAGTCCAAATAATCATATCTACTTTTTGTGTCAATCATGCATACACAGGATAGTATTTTCTTGTGCCCAGTGCTGCAAAGCAATACTCCAAAAAACAAAGTCCAAATGATTGTATCCACTTTTTGTATCAATCCATGCATAATATACAGGATAGTGATTCCAAATGCCCAGTGTTGCAATCAAAAACTCTTCCACACTCTATGTTCCACCACTCAACGAGTTTTTGGATGTGCTCTCTGTGACGAGACCCTTGCTCGCTCGCTTCCGCTCTCCCGACACTCCTCTGCTTCTAGTGAGTCAGCTTGCAGATCGCAACGTCTGATGGTTCGGTCAACCAAGGCTCCGGGATCCGAACTACAGCTATGTGCCGTTCGGAATCCATTAGAACAAACACCAGGCAGGCTGTATGTAAGTTCAAACAGGAAAACATTTATTGGAAGTACACAACACACTTATATACAGAATTTGGAACATCCTGCCCCCAACAACCGCTTTCGCATTGGTCAATTGCAAAGTACATGCCGTTCTCCTTCAGGTCCTCCTTAGACATGCAAATGAGGACTTGAAAACGAGTCAGCAGGGATTGGTCCGATAGCTTGATTAGAAGGACTGTTATGTGTAATGAGACAGAAACCCCCAGGGAGCAATCAATGTACACAATAGCCAGACACAGAACAATGGTTCCATAACGAGCCCCCAATACACATTACTCTGAGTGTCAATACATCCCTTAGCAGACAACAGGTGAGTTCATTAGCACACCCGACAATAGGTGAATGGAAAGCCACCTCAGACAAAAGCAACATTGTTAGACAGTCAGTCTCCTCATTGAACTTCCTGGAATGACCATATTAGGAGTTGTACTTCCTGGTCAGGGACCTCATACTGTACAGGGAATAAAATCTTAATATTTCTACATAGAGACATTGCTGACAAATATGAAGCAATCCAAACCATCACCCATCTGTCCTTAAATTCCAGTGATGGTGAACACCGCCACACTCTCACCTTCATATATTGACCTATTGTGCAAATATAGGTCTCTATGTGCCTTCCCCACTCAATGGTGTCAATGGTGGACCCTCAGGTTTTGAGAGGTACTCTACTTGTCCCATCTGCTTTATAATTGTGCTGTTGTGCCTTTAAGGACTCCGCTTGCATCCCTTGTGTATCACTACAAAGTAACTCAGAGGCACACAGGAGCCACCATAGTGTAGTATTTAAAATTGTTCACAAATGTATTAAGAAATGCACTCACATTTACTTTAATGGCAATTGCATGTAATAAAAACAGTCACTCAGGATCTATCAAACTTCCAGCTGCTGCATGTCCAATCCTGCAGCTACCAAATGTATCTGGCCTGGCCCTAAGTGTATCATCACTCAATCACATGACTTCCTCACGGAATCATATACATATACCATTTACACAAGGCTTCAATTGCAGGGGGCATTTCATCTGAACCCAGGTGATTGGTAGCTTATGCTGGAAAAGAGTCTGCATTGAGCACACCAGATCAGAGCAGACCTCAGTGCAATGGCTTGCAAATCCCACTTTGCTCCTACATTTCCACACTTCACCATGGAATGTTGGTGCTGTCCATTATGATATAGGCTTGACTCCCATTTGGCTTCAAGTTTGCTTCCTGTAGGATTTTTCCTAAGTGGCATGTTCCAAACTGTTGAACCTGGAGAATCTCTTGGCGGTTTCCCATTGCCGCGTAGGTCAATTTCTGTTTATGCACTGGAAACACATTTGACACAAAGGTTTAGAAGAAGGGACTGAAATTGTTTCTTATGCATGCTGCAACTGCATGGCACAAGTTATCACATTGGATCCTTGTTGCGCCTGTTGCCACTCCATATATTGCACCTTCTGGACAACATTAGATGCAAGAGGAGTGGGTCTGGGGCCTGCACATTAAATGGAGCCTCCTGCTTGCATTCCAGGAAAGATTCCAGCATTTGTATTCTGATTCTATTCCCACAGAGTACCAGAATACTGCTTTGATCTCAAAAAGGTGCCCGGCAGTACCTGAAGTATATTCAGTTCCTGTAGCATATTCATGTCTAAAACAACCAGAACCTCTGGAAAGATCAAATGTTTGTTCGAACATTTAAACTATCATCCAGGTGACCCCTACCACAGGGGTTTGTAACTTTTTCGTAGCCTCCAATGCTATTTTAGGAGAGTCCAAAGTCTCATACTATTTGTAATGTTGTTGATAAAAGTCTATAGTAGTCCATAGTAGCTACCTCAGATCCAGTATCAATCACACAGCACTCTGGCCTATCATTCTGCTGTTAAAACTGGACAAGAAACAGTCACCATAGCTCTAAGTTAAGGAGTGAACAAAGTACTTCCTGCAGCTTTCACACATATATACCAAGCGCTAGATGCAGACTACAGGTGGAGTGGTGGAGCGACCTGGGCTAATCTATGCAGCTGTCAGTATGCACTTTGGGTGGTGCAAAGGTGTAAACATAAACAAACAAAAAGGACTGCGCTCATCGTCCACGGTGGTCACTGTGATGGGAGTGAAATACAGGACAGAAACACATCCATAAGTCCTTGATAAAGCAGATGTTCGTGAAACGTGTCATTACGGCAACTGACCCAGCCTGTGCTCCACGCTGATCCCCCGAGGCTTGCCTTGGCTTTTCCTGCTTCCGCTCGCTGGCTGGCCGTGACGTCACCTGAGCGCACTGCGTTCTGTGCTCCGTCTGGTCTCCCAAGAGGCCACACAACATCCATCGAGGCTTTTGTTTTGGCGCCCCTCCATCAGCCCTATCCGCGGCGCTGAATGACCTTCTCTTCCATGCCCAGGGATTCCATGCAGTGGTATTGTTGGCTGTTTTCCCTTAGCTCAGGTTTTATCCAATATAATACAATAAACTGTTAACACTTTTACCTCCTTTAGACCCTATCGATGTGATTCTGTCCTGCCTATCGCTCCCATCACAGTGACCACCGTGGGCACTGAGCACAGTCCTTTTTGTTGGTTTATACTTTTTGCAGCTTGCTCTCTTACCCCATGATTCTTTTATTTGAGGTGTGAACATTTTTGAGGCAATACCAATAAATTCGATCCATGCTGTGACTTCTGGTGGAGCAATTCCCATGCAGCAACTAGGTGACTTCCTGTTTAACAGGTTTCACCCCCTGCCCAATCATGGTAACGGACTCTTGATAGCTTCCTTTACCACAGACTACGGAGAGGGAGCTGTCTTGTGGTCCATTGCCATAGATTACACAGTCTTGGCAGCTCTTACCCAAGATTCTTCATCCTCTCGATCCTGTTCTATGTCCTCCTGCACAATGCTGGTGATTTTCTCTACATTTTGAGTCGTCACATGATCCTTCAAGGTCCATTTACGCTGTGCAGACCAGACCCTAGAAGTAAATTGATCGCGGATCACCTGATCATGATCCAGTATGGTAGAGCAGACATGCCCATCTTTATTTTGCAGGCTTCTGATTGGCCATTGTTTACCTTGCAGATTCTGTGTAAATAATTTATTGCAGATATTTACAAGGGAGTTATTGTCGCCATATTCCCAATTTCCATGTGAGCCACTAAGGCTTTTACAGTGTCTTTCTCCATCTCAGGCAAGGATAACACTGCTCAATGGGCACCCCCTTCCATGAAATTGATAGCTAAATCAGAAAGTTATGCTGCAGGGATCTGGAACATGCGTGCAGACCTTTCCAAACATTATGCCCAGTCTGTCAGGGGAATAGTGATGCCATTACATTTTGGGATTAACACCAGTGTGGCTCTATAATGTACCATTAAATTCCCTCTCACCACTCCTATCACTGAGGATGATGGATCTGACATCCTGTTGACGACACCAAGTGTCGTCAACCAATCAGGACCCAATCGGTGAACCCAAGCATTAAAGCAAAGTTCCACCCTGAAAATAGTTTTTACCCTGTCCGCTTGCTTTTAATGACCTGTAAAACAATTGGATAGTTATTTTTTTATTTTTTATTCACTTACCTTGTTTTTAAAGAAAATATACTTACCTTACTTCCTCTTCCTCCCTCTGCAGACACAGCCGCTGCTGTCACTTCCTTCATGCGTTGACTCCTGGGAGCTGAACGTCATCGTTCCCAGGAATCAATGCGCCTGCACCGGCCCCACTCGTCACTTCCGGCGCAGACACGTCATTCCCTGCTAAACGGCTTCTGGGCATGCCCAGAAGCTGTGCAGGGATGATGCTCCTGCCCCGAAAGTGACGGCGGGGCCGGTGCAGAGCATTCTGGGACTGAAGAGGACGCGAAGAGGACACCCTGGCTTCAGCTGCCCACACCTGAGATGGCAACGCTGGACAAGACATTTTCAAGGTAAGTATTTCTTCTAAAAGGTAAGTGAACCCGGGGACAGTTCAGAGGCTATCATTGCTGAAATGCACTAGCCCTGACTGTCCCGGGGTTTTTTTTATCTAATTTTTTTTTTTTTTTTTTTTTTTTTTTTTTTTTCAGGCCGGAAACTGCGCTTTAAGTAAACACATACAGTTGCATGTCATACACTTCTTCCGATAGAAGAGGGCACTGTTTATCCACAAGACACTTTCATACCACAGAATGCCAGAGAAGGACTTTCCTTGGAAGGGGCTGCAATATTGTAGATATCTGGTTACCAGTGAGAGACTGCTTCAGATGGCTGACAGGGGGAGACACCCTGAAAAGGACCACATACTCTTTCCCTTTTCGGCAGGTACCTCTCTCACTAATGCTTTTCCTGTTCCCTACCCAGCATGGCTGTTCCTTCCTAACTCGTACACTGCAGGCACACTTTATAATGCAAAAACAACATTTGTAAAGACTTCTGTGTCAATATGACTGACCAAATCCTGTGGGATTTTGGTATCCAATGAGATATATAATAAATGCACTACTCAAAAAAACTGAAGGAACACTTTGAAACACATCAGATCTTATGCAGCAGGCTAGTCCATTTTGTGAATTTCATTGCAGCAACTCAAAATTGTACTCAGTAGTTTGTATGGCCCCACGAGCTTGTATGCATGCCTGACAACATCGGGGCATGCTCCTAATGAGACGACGGATGGTGTCCTGGGGTATTTCCTCCCAGATCTGGACCAGGGCATCACTGAGCTACTGAACAGACTGAGGTGCAACCTGGTGGCGTCGAATGGACTGAAACATAATGTCACAGAGATGTTCCGTTGGATTTAGGTCAGCAAGCATGGGGGCCATTCAATGGCATCAATTCCTTCATCCTTCAGGAACTGGCTGCATACTCTCGCAACATGAGGCTGGGAATTGTACTGCACCAGTAGGAACCCAGGACCCACTGCACCAGCGTAGGGTCTGACAATGGGTCCAAAGATTTCATCCACATACCTAATTACAATCAGGGTGCCATTGCCTAGCCTGTAGAGGTCTGTGCGTCCCTCCATGAATGTGCCTTCCCAGACCATCACTGACCCACCACCAAATCGGTTATGCTGAATGATGTTACAGGCAGCATAACGTTCTCCACGGCTTCTCCAGACCCTTTCATGTCTGTCACATGTGCTCAGGGTAAACCTCCTCTCATCTGTAAAAAGCACAGGGCGCCAGTGGTGGACCTGTCAATTCTGGTGTTCAATGGCAAATGCCAATCGAGCTCCATGGTGCTGGGCAGTGAGCACAGGGCCTACTAGAGGACGTCAGGCCCTCAGGCCACCCTCATGAAGTCTGTTTCTGATTGTTTGGTCAGAGACATTCATACCAGTGGCCAGCTGGAGGTCATTTTGTAGGACTCTGGCAGTGCTCATCCTGCTCCTCCTTGCACAAAGGAGCAGATACCAGTTCCAGCTGATGGGTTAAGGAACTACTACAGCCCTGTCCAGCGCTTCTAGAGTAACTGCCTATCTCCTGAAATCTCCTTCTTGCTCTTGAGATTGTGCTGGGAGATACAGCAAACCTTCTGGCAATGGCACTCATCAATGTGCCATACTGGAGGGGTTGGACTGCCTATGCAACCTCTATAGGATCCAGGTATCGCCTCATGTTACCAGTAGTGACACTGACCCTATCCAAATGCAAAACTAGTTAAAAATAGTCAGAAAAGATGATTGAAGAAAAAAATGTCAGTGGCCTTCACCTGTAAAACCATTCCTAATTGTTGCCCATCTAGAGCACCTGTTATTAATTTAATTAACACCAAAGCAGCGGAAAAGGATGAATAACCCCCTCTTCTACTTTACTGACCAGATCAAGATCCCAAGAATTGATCCCAGAATTTACTTGATGCTACAGTATACTCTGATTAAAAAGTGTTCCTTTTATTTTTTTTTTAGCAGTGTATAAGATAAATAATAAGAAAAGAGCTTTTAAAAAATATAAAAATTAAGGAACACTATCATCCATTTAAACGTTACATAGAATGTAACAGAATATGTAAAAAGGTAATCAAGCATGCAAAAATTCAAAAGGAACGACAGATTGCAAAAGATAGTAGGTAAAACCCCATATTAATAGTAAAAAGGTCAGGTCTGAGCATGTAGGCCCTTTACAAAATAATCTAGAGTGGGTGACTGGGGACAAAGAGAAGGCAAATTTATTAAATATTTTCTTCAGCTCTGTGTATACAAAGGAGCATTGGGGAGCTCATATCCATAATAGGGATGATATAGACACAGCCCCAAATGATTCACAGTGGCTCAAAACTGATATGGTCCAGACATATTTAGACAGAATAAAGGTGGATAAAACACCTGGACCAGATGGCATACATCCATAAGACGTAAAAGAATTGGGCTGTCATTTCAAAGCCATGATTTCTAATTTTTAGGGACTCTTTAATGACTGGAATAGTACCACTGGATTGGCGTAGGGCCAATGTGGTGCCTATATTTAACCACTTGCCGACTGCCGCACGACTATTTACGCCTGCAGTCAGCCCCTCACAGGCAGAGCGACGTAGTACTACGTCGCTAGCCTGTGAGGGTCTAGGGAGCGAGCGCGCGCCCCCGGAGGCGCGCTCCTGCGCGGTCACGGACCCCCCCGCGCGTGTGACCAGCGTACCCGATGTCCGCCGGTCACTTGGCGATCGTCGGTGCAGAGGGAGAAAGGCAGGCGGCTGATGTAAACAAGCCGCCTGTCATTCTCCCCTGTGTAGAAACAGTGATCATACGGTTCTACTATGTAGGACCGTTGATCACTGTTCATACACCTCAAGCCACAGCCAATCACAGTTAGAATCACGCCCCTAGGGACACACATAACCTCTCCCTCTCAAAAAAAAGTTAACCCCTTCACTGCCAGTGTAATTTTACAGTAACAGTGCATATGTATAGCACTGATTACTGTAGAAATGTCACTGGTAACCCCAAAAGTGTCAAATGTCAGTCAAGGGTCCGATCTGTCCGCCGCAATGTCGCAGTACCGCAAAAAAAATCGCAGATCGCCGCCATTACGCGTTAAAAAAAACAACAAAAATGACAAAAATCTTTCCCTTTGTTAGTAAACGCGATAACGTTTGCACAAACCAATCAAAAAACGCTTTTTGCAATTTTTTTTACCAAACATATGTAGCATAAAACAAATTGGCCAAAAAAGTTAAAAAATTTTGATTTTTACATTTTTTTGGGGGGAATTTCATATAAAAAAATGTGAAAAATATTGTTATTTTTGCTAAATTGACGCTCTTTTTTTGTTTATAGCGCATGATCAAAAAATCGCACAGGTGATCAAATACCACCAAAAGAAAGCTCTGTTTGTGGGAAAAAAAGGACGTCAATTTCATTTGGGTACAGCGTTACACGACCGCGCAATTGTCCGTTAAATTCACGCAGTGCCGAATCGCAAAATAGGCCCTGGTCAGGAAGGGGGTAAAATCTTCCGGGGCTTAAGTGGTTAAAAAGGGATCAAAGTCTTTACCAAGTAACTAGTTTAGTACTGTTAGTTTAACATCTATAGTCGGGCAGATACTGGAGAGTTAATTAAAAGACCACATAGATGAGTTCAAACTCTGAATAGTCTAAGGTTATTAGTGGTGTACCCCAAGGTTCAGTGTTGGGACCCTTACTTTTTGATACTAATTGTCCCTGTCAGTTCTGTTATACTCACTGTAATTCCTCTATGCGGCTTGTTGTCAGAGCGGTCATCAGATCACTGAAATGAGGACCCTCCAGATTGTTTGCAGACAGCATCAGTGTCCTCAGTGTCTTATTATTTCTTATTGCAGATGCCAGGTGGGGGCAGGAAATGTTTATCAGGTCATTATCTTCCAAACTGAAGGAGAGAATAATACC